>NC_051155.1:226326794-226406794 GCF_013339745.2 Dermacentor silvarum
CCCAGTCGGACCACCAAGAGGAATAATTGATTGGCCGTCTGGCCATACAAATAAGTACCCCGTTCCTGCCATTTCAGACCAACGTTTCCGTACTACAATCCCTTCTGAGTGGCTATCAGTGATTCGAAAGTACACATAAATATTGAATGACTACGCGGTATAATTCCTAGGGTAGTATCACAACGCAGTGCATTTTTCCGGGCATAGCGTTTAGATTTACGGTTTCTGTTACTAGAGAGAAATCTCAGGCCAATAGTTGGCATGAAAACTACGGAAACAGATTTATAGCCTCTGCGATTGGGCCTCGCCCGAATCAACCAGAAGCTAAATAGTATGCGTTATTTGTACAGGTTTAATCCCGTCGACACACACGCTATTTACTTGTTTATTTTCATGTAATAAGCCCAAATCGATAGGGTCTTATGTTAGGCAAGATAAAAACAAAGCGATAGGAACATATTTATCCAGGCAACATGCCTATATACAATGGGGCAAGCAATAGTTTGCATTAGAACAGTCATGCACTCTGCTTCTGTGCTCGCGTGATAAAGCTTCAGCGCGACGCAGATGAAACTACGCCACCGCACAGCAAGTTCTTTAAATAACAAATGAGCGAAACTTCGGTAGCTCGCCAAAACGTTTCCCAACGAATAGCTTTATCACGCGCAAATTGGGATTGGCCAAGCGGTCAGCGCCACTCCGTAATCAGCACTGCGATTAATCCGTGATTTAGAAATAGCTTTCCGGCAAATCTAGAGTGGCGCGTCGGAGAGAGAGGAGGTGGCAGAATCCGGGCCATTGTCGTCGCGCGCCTCGTGCTCGGGGGCGGATGCGGACCGTCTGGCCTCTCGGTGCGGTTATCGGTTATCCCGGATGTCGCACGCTCCGAGGCACCCTATGCTCGCGTACCTATTTAGGAAGAAAAAAAAGACAAAGGTAGACAAAGTGATGAAAAAAGAAAAGAAAGAGAACGTGCGATACGCTTTGCCGCGCTTATTGTAACCGTACCTTACGCAGTCACAGAGGAAAACAGCGTCCGCACTTTCTCAAGGAAAACCTCAATCAGTTCCAAGCGCACAGCCCGCAGCGCTATTGAGGATATAAGCGAGAAGCGTTGGCAGTAAACATAGAAGATAAAGTACGTGTTCGTGCGTGAGAAAGAAGAACCGCAAGCTCACTGACGCGTTAGAGACAGGAATCAGTGAAAGCGAGCCCCTATATTTCCGAATAGCTGTGGTGTCCGGGCAGTTCACGAAGTTAACTCTTTTTGCACTCTGCTACATTTTATTGCTCCAGCGAATCTAAGCGGCATCGTTCTAATGAGCGAAATGAAGTCGTGTGTTTTAATATCTAACAGGAACACGGACACCATGTCTGGGCGACGAACCCACCCGCCCCAGTGTCACCGAAATTGGGCTTTACTTTATTACGGGCCCACCAAAATCCTTACGTAAACAAAAGCGTAAATGTGACCGCGTAGTTGAAAAGGACATCAAGGCATCTTACCAAGCCATAATGCACTAGAAGTTTACGAATTGATCACCACGATAGAACCTCCCTGTAAAGACAGGTAAAAGCATGATCACCCTCCGCGGTGACTCAGCGGCTATGACATTCTGCTGCTGAGGTCGAGGATTCAATTCCCTGCGACCACTCTTTGATGGGAGTGAAATGCATGAATGCTCCTGCAAGCTTAGACTTAGATGCATGTTAATGAAACCCGGGTGGGCAAAATGAGCCCGTAGTCCTCAACTACATGTCTCTGTGGCTTTGGGACGGCAAACACAATCAATCAATCCATCAATGAAAGTAAACATCAAAAGAGCCAAGAGCAACCGCCTACGCAGCACGTTCTAGTTACGCCTATTCTTGAACGATTTGTGAAGCCTACAACCTAAGACGCGCACAGAACATGGTAGGCACCAGAGAAGCTGGGACAGCGGCTTTACAATGAACTGAATTGTTACCATATAAGAAACACATCGTATACCGCGTATACTGTTGAATAAAGTTCTCGCGCTAGTAAGACGCAATTAATAAATTTTATTAGCACTCACACCGGCAAAACAATCACACACGCGTGGACGATTGTTACTTACATAAAAACAAAAATACAAAGCAAAATACCACCGAGAACAAGCTCTTGCGATCCTTGAATTATGAACAATCCTTGATTTATGAACACCGACCATTTAGCTCAACTCCGAATCTTTCCGTGATAGTTATGCTTAAACTCTAAGCTTAAGGCGCGCACAGATCGTATTCGCGATGCTTCCAACTTTACGCTCAGCTGCAGTACGCGCAGAGTGCGAGAGCGCTACAAAAGCCTTCTGGTGTTTCTTCGAAGTCATTCTTTGTTGTTTGCTTCGATCACTGCACAGCTGCATGCATACGATATTGCGGCACTTTGCTGTAGATGCCATCGCATAAATGGCTTTGGCTTGTTTATAGCGCAAAGCATTGAGCGAGCCCTGTTCGAGAAACAGCTAGCAGTTCCGGTACAAACGCCAGCGTGCTTCTAGACACGGCAGGCTCGGTGCTGTCACAAAAAAAGAAAGAAATTTGACTGCGACACTCCATGGTATCTAGCGGAAATAGCTTAAGCGACAGCTACGCTATTTGCATGCATTGTCCTCCTCCATACATCTCTCTCGACTACTTTGTGCAATAACAACACGTGGAGACGTTCCGAGTGAACAAACTGGACCTAAAGAGGCGACGCCGAGCTGTTGTCTTGAGGGAAAACTGGCGCCAGTGCACCTAAAAAAACTGATTTAATAAATCATCCCGGCCTGCAACAAAAGACCTGCTACATAAATAGGAGAAACAAATGGCTGCCTTCTCCGTCCCATCACCCTGCATCTACTGCGACGAAACAAAATATGCGCAAGAACGGTATTCAGCAAGGAAAACACATACTATACCGAGCTGTTGTAACGCGGCAGTTTGAATAAAGACGTTTGAGGTTGTATAATAAGATATTCTTTTGTTTCTTCATTCTTAGTGCCCGTGGAGTTTGTTTCGTGGCGCGGCCTGTTTAGAGATAATTGGTGCTATTATAAAGATGAGCGTCTTCAGCGCACATTTGACGGGAGGGGGGGGGGGGGTATTGACTCTACTGTATTTAAGGAGATCCATTTGTCTACAAAAGCGCGCACACTGCTCGCAATGTTCGCACTAAGCAATTTATTGGCGTATTCTTCCCTGACTTCGATGACTAGCCACGGTGAAGCCATCTTTTTCTTGCTCTATCAGCCGCGAAACGTGTAAGAATGGTCTTTGTTAGAGTGGGCAAATTATTCCAAGTAGACTGCGTTTGGCTGTTTTCATTTCGCTTACTATTTAATATGGGTTTCTTCCCTCTACTGCCAGCTAGAGGGTTGAATAAAGGCAGTTGCTCATTACATTTTACGTTGATATTGATGGTTTCAGAGGGAAATTAATACATATAGAAAGAAACGTAGGATGTCCAGGTTTATCATGGCGTAACACCATGCGCAGTAAGCCAGAAAATCTCATCCTTGTCTGCAGCTTCTTTAAGCAGGCGCAACTGTAGCCCAGTGGTGGTGAAGCTGGGCTGCTGAGCTCGAGCTTGCGGTCGATGGGGTCCGAATGCAAGAACGCCCGTGTATCCTACACCTGGTGCACGTTAAGGTACCTCGCCTGGGAAATTATTCCGGAGCTCCCCACTCTGGCGAGGCTCACGATGAGATCATTATTTTGGCAAGTTAAACACCAGGAAAGAATTTTGTTTATTAAACATTCAAACACCCAGATTACCATCACTTGGCCGCATGGAAATATTGCTGGAAAGGGCGCGTACTTTTTTAATGGGATCGCTGCTACGCCAATGAACAATAATCGCTTATCGCGTGTGCCTCATTGCTTTGTATACAATGAAATAATTACGCAGATCCAATGGCGCACTTGCCTGAAAATAGAGATTCGGGGCGTGCGTAGATGTGAGAATGAGCCGGTGAACGGTCTTAAGTGTTTGAATATCTTGCATGTAAGCTTCCGACTGCCAAGAACAGCGAAACAACGCAGTTATCCCGACCGGCCTTTGTAGCTTATAGTGGCTAATGCTAATGGCGCTGCTGAGCGTGTGATAGCGGGGTAAATCTCAGCCACTGTGGCCGCATTTCAATGGGGCCAAAATACAAAAACATTCCTGCACCTAAATTTACGGGCACGGTAAAGAACCGCAGGTGGTCAAAATAAAGCCGAAGGCCCTTAGGGTGACATTGTTGTATCGGCGCATAAAGCCGCAGAATTCAATTTGTATATTTTCTTAACGCCGTCATCAGAAACTAACGACCATTTGCTACCACCTAAATGTGAAATGTGCACACTTATTGCGACGTTGTAAAACAAGTGTCATCATTGAGCAACCCATTTGCGCAGTTGCTTCATCGCGAGATCATTAGTGGCGTAAGAGGTAATAGGACCAACCTATTTCCTCTTACGAAGACATTAAAGAAGTATTTAGCAAAAAAAATGCAAAAATGAAAAGTGCTTGAAGATTACAAGAGATTGTATGGAACAGTACACGGCTATACCGGGTGCTCGAAATTAAGCTTTACGGAATGTTTAAAAATCACTTGTGGCAGGGAGCATAATTCTTATCGCCTAGCTGGGTTATTCGAGGAGGCGGACAGTAGTAGCATGAGAATTAGAAACACATATTCAACTAATTACCAAAAACTGACTAATGAACTTCTTAGTTACTTAGTTTACGACACATATCGCAATTTACGAATTGTAGCCGGTGAGTTTGCAAGACGCATCCACTTGAAACGAATTACCAGGATGACACCAGTTTCTAGATATTATTTCCCAAAGTGTGGGATAAAATACATGGACGTTCCAGTTACTTTTGCGCTGCAATGTTTAAAACGGCGTTTTGGTAAAAGAGTAGGTGGAACAACCCTGCGTTTTTGCGGCGAGTTTGATGGCCCATATCTCGCCACTGCTGTCATTCTGGAAATTCATTCCAAGTGAACACGCCTGACAAGCTCACTGGCTACAATTCTTAAATTGTCATATGTGTCGCAAACTAATTAACTAAGTAAGTTTATTAGTCAATTTTTGGTAATTAGTTGAATATTTGTTTCGATTTCTCGTGCTTCTAATGTTTGCGTTTTTCGAATAACCCAGCTAAACGATAACAATTATGCTACCTGCGATAGGAGATTTTTTTAAAATTCCGTGAAGCCTAATTCTCAACACCCTGTATATAAAAGCAGCATCGCAATAGGACGCGTAATCTAACATAGTACGTATTCAGAGTCAAGCGAAAATAAAAGGAATCATATGATAACTATATATGAATACTTTTCTTTCTTAAAATGAATGACGAGAAATGTCAGGGCATTAGAGAAAGAACAACTAAAAAATATTTTTTTTTCTGTTGCAGCATATCAGAAGTGAGTAATTGACAGGAGAAGCTATAGGACCGGGTGCTAGCTCGCCCGAAATGGTGCTTATAACGCCACCGTAGGAGACGCCACGCAACAACAGTGGTGTTTATGGCTCTAGGGCGAGTGCCAGAGCTTAATTGGATTAACGCTTCGGCGACCCGAAGTATCATAAATCTTACGCAACCTACTTCTCTTGCTTTCGTAGATCATGAAATTAGGAAGGCCGCGAACCGAGTGGGGTCACTGACCGCGCAAGCGCTAAGAAAGACACAGAGTTGCGTTTGGGTCACGTTTGTTCTGCCAGGGCCTGCAGAGCTGGCAAATACAAGCGGGTCACAGCGTAGGAAATGTCATAACTATTTTACACCTCTCTAAGGTGTAGCTGGAGAGAACGTCGTCAAACTGAACTCTGATATTGCGCGTAATCCGTGTAGACGTTTCCCTTGTTTTCATACTCAGCAATTTTCATATGCTTTTATACACAGAAAACCTGGCCATTGCATGGTAGAAGTTCACCTATAGGATGACGAGCGCGCGATCTGGAGATGCTCAAAGCACTTCCCCCACGCACGAGAAACCTTATCGCGAATTTTAGTTCTTTGAAGTAAAAAATAAATAAATAAAGTGAAATAATTAGAAAAATGGGAGGTTCACTCTTTCGCAAGCGTGCCGCAGAGTTCTACTATTGTAGATACGTGGACTGACGTAGGCGTGTTCATTGCCTCATGCACTACTCTAGACGCGTAGAATACTTGAAATTGAACAGGTGTTTCCTGTGCCCCAGTGGTGGTAGAGTGGTAGAATTGCTAATTTGTAGTTTGCAATACACGAGAAGACCTTTAGTAGTAATTACAACTGAAGCAAATCGGCGGTGAAGCTAGGGAAAGCGTACTAGGAAACTGGGCAATGCTACCATGTTCACTATAAACCAATAATTCGTATTTCCGCATGCCTATTTAGCATAACAGCTAATTACAGCTCAGTCGCCTCTTTTTGGTCACGTACGTGAATCATCCCGCGTGCACACATTGTTCCCTCTCTCCCTCTTTGCTCTTTCTATTCCCCATTTTCCTTACCCCCAGTATAGGGTAGCAAACCGGACGCTCGTTTGGGGTGAATGCCCTGTCTTTCTTCTTCTTGTTTTCTCTTTCGATCTCTTTCCCGCGTGATATTCCTGGCTTATTTGTCTGTTGCCTTCGTATGGCTGTAGTCTACAATTATTATTATTATTATTATTTGATTTGTACACATATACACACAAGGACACAAAGGGATTAAGGAGGGAGCAAGCTGACAACTGCCACCGAGAGGGGCACAACGCCTGCCTACTCCTACAGGAGGAGGGAATAGAGGAAATGAAAATATGAGAAAAGAAAAGAGGAAATAAAGAAATGACGGAGACACAGACAGAACAAAACAAAAACAAAACAAAAATAGAAATAACGTCTATAAACGGGAGGCCAAGTCAGTGTCCTTCAGAAAACTTAGCAGGGCTCGATGGGCCTGGTCACGTCTTGCAGCGCTCCCCCTTGGAAAAAAAACACCGCATATCCACGGGGTGAATGATGATGAGTGGGCGAAGCTCCGGAGGGAATCATCGGTAAACCGTGAATCTTCCGTGTAATTCGCCCAGTCTCGCCGCACTAAATCGAACGATTGACTTCCACCAATGACACGCGCCATATGTGACGTCATTCCTATTTTATAACAGCGCCCTTCATTATAATTGCACCATCTCCCGCTTAAGGGGACGCTAGCACAAACGCGTTAGAAACGTGCAGTACTCTAAGGGGAAGAGGCCACAGCGTCTTACGCAGCCGTTTACACATGCCGGAACGTGCACCGCGTTTGCCGACGCCATCAGCGTTTATGAATACGGGGGTAAGGCGGAGGCCCACAGCGTCTTACACCAGCTTCTTGCACGGGCCGTAACGCGCTAGCACAAACGCGTTAGAAACGCGCAGTCTTTCGTTAATGTTGGGTATTTATTGCCATCGGGGTGCGTCTATCCATGTACGCTTCGTGGCGTAGTGGTTAGCGCCACGCGTTCAGAAGCGAGGGGTCCCTGGTTCGATTCCGCTACGGCCACAACTCTCGGAATTTTTTTTCTCATAAAAGTAGACGTGGCTACCTACTACGACGACTACTACTACAGAGGAGGGACAGACCCACACCCTAAGGAGCTTCGCCCCTGAAAGGCAATCGTCAAGGGTCGCACATGGCAGCCCCATAAGTCTGTACTCCTTAATTAGTAAAGTGCGCGGCGCAACGAATGCGGGACACTCTAAAACTAGATGTTCAAGTGTCTCACAGGAGCCACAAAACGTACACGACGGGCTGTCCACACGTCCTTGTCGGTATAGGCGTTCGTCCACCAACACACACCCAACCCTAAACTTGTATAGCAGTGCTCTAGCACGACGGGGCAGGCCTCGACCACGAACGCGTGGAGGGAACGATCCGTCTGCAACACGCCGGTCTGGATGCTGCTTTAGGAGGTGTCGGCGTATCAGGAGACGGGCATTTTCAAATGTGCACGAAATGTCAGGGCAGTCACATTCATGGTGGGCACAGCTTGAAGCGAGGCGATCAGCCTCTTCATTTCCAGCGATGCCCACGTGCGAGGGTACCCACTGGGCAATGAGGGACACTCCACAGGAAGTAATTTTGCCGGAAGTTTCTTGGATACTGCACAACAATGGGCATTCGGCATCTTGTCTAAGTCTGCTGAGGGCAGCACGGGAGTCTGTAAGAATGACGACCTTCAAGGCGTTTAATTCTTCGTGTACGTATTTCAGAGCAACATCAATCGCTGCTAGTTCTGCAGTTGTTGATGAGGTTGGATGTAGTATTCTAAATACCCGTCTGATGCCAGTCGAAGGGCAGAAGAAAGCTGCAGAAGCGCCTTGCGCGTCGCTGTGTACAGATGCGTCCGTGAATACCTCAATATAACCTTCAAATTTTTCAAATAGGTGGGACTGGGCCAATTGAAATAGTGCCGGAACAGGCTGACTAGATTTTTTGTGTATTTCAGGAATTGTCAGATAAATGGGGAAGGAGCATTTGTTGCGCTTCTTCGGAGTTGTGAAAGAAGTGTCTCCTGAACTGTGAGTAATGTCCACAAACAATGCCGCCATATTCCCCATCCGAGAGAATGGGCGCTGAAGCAGCCGATTAATCACTGCTTGGCCGTCTGATGCTCGGTGCAAACGCTCGATATGGTGTAGCGCTCTCTGGTCTGCTTGCAAGCTCAGGGGCAACTGGTGCGCTTCCGTGAGTAGTGGAACAGATTGCGCCTCACGAGGTAAGCCAAGCATGACTCGGAGGGCAACACGATGGTCCCGTTCCAACTCAGACATCACATTTGGCGGCACGTTCAAGACTGGCAAGGCATACATCACGCCAGAGAGGACAGACGATTGGTATACCTGAAGTGCTGTCGTCTGGTCGCAGCCAGCGCCTCTAGCAGTCAAGGCGGCCACATACTTGAGCAACGACCGGGATTTGCACCGCACAGAGGTAATGGCAGGGCGCCAAGAGAGGCGATCATCGATAATTACGCCCAGGTAGCGGTGGTGTTGTACCCATTGTACCGGTGTCTCTCCGAGGTACAGCCGGCTCATGGTTCGACGAGCCCGTTGCCTTGGATGATACGCAATCGCGGCTGACTTAGCTGGTGAGATCTGCAGACCAACTTCCTCCAAGTACTCTGAAGTCGCATTCAGAGCTCTCTGCAAGATTCCACGAAGACGTGGACCGTGGTACGAAGGACCGCTGATCCTCAGTGCAATGTCATCAGCATAGATTGCTATACATATTGGAAAGTCTGCTTCCTGAGGCAATCGGCTTGGAAGTCCAGCAAGTACACTGTTGAAGAGAAGCGGCGACAAGACGCTGCCTTGTGGTACACCGCACTTAACGGGGCGAGAATCACTTGTTGCTCCTCCAACACGCACTTTCATGTGGCGCTCAGATAGAAAGTTGTGCACGAAATGAAGCAGTCGACCCGAAATTCCCGCATTCCTAAGGGCGACAATAATCGCCTTATGGGGAACCGAATTGAACGCTTGCTGTATATCCAGGAAGAGCATGTATGCAGAGTGCTTGTTCTCTAGAGCAGACTCTAGAGATGAAACGAGGTCTGCTATGCTATCGAGGGCTGAACGGTGACGACGAAAGCCGCTCATGACATCAGGAAAGAAATTAAGCTCTTGTAGCCTGCCGTCTAGACGAAACAGTACCATTCGTTCCATCAGCTTCATAACATTAGAAGTTAGCGATATTGGCCGGTAAGACTTTAGGTGTTTTGCAGGGCGGCCGGGCTTTAAGACTGGTATCACCACAGATGATTTCCAATCATTGGGGATCAGAGACGTTCGCCATACTTCGTTATATGCGTCCGAGACATTTTGATGAAAGGCCTCATCGATGTTTCGTAATGCCTGGTACGTAACACCGTCTTCACCAGGGGCAGTGCGACGTTTGGAGAGGCTGAGGGCGTGATGCAGCTCTTCGAGAGTAAAGTCTGTTTCATCCATCTGGCAGGCTGGACCATAGCAGAACGTTGTGTTGTTCTGACTTGTCAGTAGATTAACGTCATTGTTTGCGTTGTCACTTGGCATAGGAGGTACGAAAAGGTCGGCAAATGCTTCCGCAAGAATTTTCGGAGTGCGGCCAGTCGTTATGCACAAAGCAGCAGTTGGATTCTTGCAGATCTCAGGAGTGCGAAGAGCCTTCAGTATTCGCCAAACACTTCCAAAACCATTTGCCGTATGCAATGAACTACACAGTGCTGCCCAGCTCTTTCGACGAAGTTGTTTTGTGTGCCGCCGTATGGCTGCGTCTAGGCGGTTATAAACCGTCTAATCGGAGCTTCTTTTAGAGCGCTGCGCTCTCCTGTAAGCGCGGCGTCGACAGGCGCGTAGCCTCAAGAGCTTAAGATCAGGGTTCGGTTTATCTATGCCCCGCCGTCGTCTTACGGTAGCTTGTTGAAGACACTCGCTCACCAGTTTAAACAACTTGTCGTGCGATGGGGCCTCTGAAATCAGCTGACGGAACTTGTTCCAGTTCGTCACTGTGTAGGCGGCAGTCTGGCGGCTAGGAGTATGTTCTGGAATCAACCAAATTGGTAGGTGATCTGAGCCCCATGGGTCAGATTCACATGACCAGGCGAGACACACATCTCTTGTTGATATCGCAAGGTCGATGGTGGACTGTCCCTTCCCTCTGCCGACAAATGTAGGTGAGCCGTCATTGAGTGTTTGTAGATCATGCCTAACAATAAGCTCGTTGATCTCTATCCCACGCTGGTCTTGTTGACGAGAACACCAGCGAGGATGGTGAGCATTGAAGTCCCCGCACAGCACAAATGATGGGCTACACCGAGAGACTAAGAACTCCAATAAGGTGGTGTCTGAAGATCGTGTCGGTCGGTAATATATACTTGCCACAGTCGTCGTCGTATCTCTGGTACTCACAGTAACGGCTGTGCATTCAAAATCGGCGTCGCAGATGTCACTTGTGTCAATAACTGCAAAATGTAGGTCAGCTCGGATGTATAGCGATGCTTTTGAAGGATTTCGCGGATGCGTGGCGTCCGTACACTGGAAGGATCCGCATGCCGGCACTGTGCATCGAGCGTTGCTGTGGATGCCTACGTAACCAGGAAGTCTGAAATCATCTTTTCTTACATTGGTTTCTTGTAGTGCGATAACATCTGGCGGGGTGTTCATTGCGAGAAGCCGAAGGACTAGGTCCGCATGCCGCGGCCGTAAGGACCTGACATTCCATTGCAGCACAGAGGGACGGGGCTTTCCACGAGCATTCATGTTTCTAGTGAAGGCCGTCGAGCACTGGAACAAGAGCCTCTAGTAGTTGCTCTGCGGCTAATGCTGCTGGTGTCTGACGACCGGCAATCAGAGACCTAACAACGTTGACAAGCATCTTAAGCAGGTTGATAAGTTGTTCGTCATCGTTGACCGAGACCGCTGTAGGCACCCTATTTACAGAGTTTACTACTGCAGACTGGGACGCCTTGGATGGAGCTGGTTCCGAAGCTTTCGGAGGCGTGATCTTGGCAGATACTGGTTCGGACGCTTTCGATGGAAGCGCCGGCCACGATATCGCAGAGAGACAGAAATTCCGCTTCCCACTGTCCGGCCGACGCGCGTTGTCCTTGCTATTCTTCGTACTGTGCGGGTATATCTTCAGTTTTGCCATTGGTAGCCGCTGGACGGGCACTGCGGCTACTCGGCTTCTCTCCTGATGCCTTCTTCTTAGCTTTCTCTTTAAGGAACTTTAGTTTTTTCTTCAGTGTGGGACATTCTTTGTCTGTTGCCAAGTGTTCACCGTTACAGTTCGGGCACCGAGATGTCGGACTGTCGCAAGAATTTGCGTCGTGATTTTGACCACATTTGGCACACACCACAGCACTTGTGCAGAAACCCTGCACATGACCAAGCTTTAAACATTTGCGGCACTGTAGGGTCTTGGTACGAAAGGCCGAACTGGGTATCGCACTAGTCCAGCCTTTATATGACTAGGCAGTTTTGCACAGTCGAAAAGAATCTTCACACACTTTGACGAGCCGAGCCGTCGAACGCTGATGATTTTGCATGGTGGCGTGCATACGATCATACTTTTTAACACGTCGTCTTGAAGTTCGAGGTCAACATCAGATATGACGCCAGCTGTTACATCCGCTCCCTGAGGTATGTAAGCCCGCGTGTTAACACCACAGAGTTGAGACAGACCAAGTAGAGTTTGCACCGTCTTCTCATCTGTTGTGTCCACGGCAATGATATTTTTCCTTGGGTTCACTCGAACCTCTTGAATAAGACCCGGTGCCAGTTTGAAGAAGAAAATCATGCAATTTCTGCTTGGAGATGGCATTCAGGCTTACCATCACGTCGACTGGTACGAAGGCTACTGTCGTAGTCACGATGCTGCTGTATATGATGGTAGCTTCGCTTGATGACGATGTCGAAGACTTCCGTCTTGAACGCCGATGCTTAGCAGGTATAGAGGCATCCGAGTCGTCCGACCTGGCGTCAGATTCGGAATCGGCAGCTTCTGATTCCACCTGAGGAGCTGAGGCGCTTCCTTGCGACGGGAGGTCTGTCCCTGCCGCTAGACGGGTCCACCACCATCTCCTCCATAGCAGGCTTCGCAGGGAGGGTCTCCCAGCAAAGCAGCAGTCTTGAAGGCCCGCACAAACAGCGCTGGGTGTTGCTGATGCACGATTAAACACAAAAATAGAAAAAACTTCAGCATCAAAAGGAGCCACCAGCCGAACACACGAACTTCGTCGTCGTCTTCCTTCTTTGAAGAAATGGGCTCCAAGGGTTCAGTCAGAGTTGATCTGCAGGCGACCCAGTTCGAACAGTGGGTCCACAGATCAAGTAGCCACGACGCAGTGACAACCAAGGAGCAAGGAGTTAGCCTAATTGTGCAACATCGTTCGCGGACGCAGGAGCAGCAAATGCAACAAAGTCAACAGTTGTTGAGGATTTTATCGTCAGCGTTCAACTCCCCTAGGCATGCAACGCAAGAAGTGGTTGTTCCTTATTTTTTTGACGATGCGCAATCGAGACCCTCAGTCTGGCTTCGGTTTTTTGAATACGCATGCTCGCAAAATAAGTGGAATGATCACCGTGATCGCGTCAACAATCTGCGTTGTTTTCTTACGGGAAACGCAAGAAAGTAGTTCGATTTGACAATACAAAGCCAGGCATCGGAGACATGGGTCAAATGGAAAAACTGTTTCTTTCGTGCATTTCACCAGAATTCTGTTCAATGTTGGACAAGTCTATTTTTTCCAGCATCGAGAAGGAACAGCTGTCGACTACTACTTTGAAAAATTGGCTGTGGTTTAGCTCTGGTTAAACCTAGTCGAGTATAGCGATAGCTACAGACCCCCGGCTGCGCTTAGGCTTCGCTTGTAGTTAGACATGTTGTTATTAAACTTAGTGGTTTCCCACCAGACTAAGAAAAGGAGAGACGTTGTGGTCAACAAACGGGTAAAACCAACTGCTGGAGCCGTGGCCGTGCGGCAACCGCGACGAGGCGAGTTGCCGGAGAATCGAGGCCCGTGGTGTGACGACACACAGAGGGCGCGGCGAGCGCCCAACGGCAGGAGCGGTGGCCGCGCGGCGACCGCGACGAGCCAAGTTGCTGGAGAATCGAGGGCCATGGTGTGACGTCACAGTGTGGCCACGGCTCAATGTGCGGCGATGGCGAAGAGGCGATAAACTGGCGTAATCTAGCTATCGCTACAAAAACGACGACTCTTAGAGCTTGCCGACCCGAACCTATCTGAATTATCTATAGTCGCGCTAATAATTCGTGGGATGACGACGACTTCTCAGCGCGAAGTTCTTCCTAGACCACACGCGACGTTAGATCAACTATTGCATCCCCTGAGGAATATCCCCAACAATGTGTTCTCACCCTACAACCGGACAACACCAATGGCTGATCCTCCGCCACTACCTCTGGTCACACGTTAAGCTTAAAAATTAAAGTAAAATCCCATAATTTAATTTTTTAAGCTTAACGTGTGATCAGAGGTGCTCTTGCTACAACGGTTCTGGTGGCCACGACCTAGTGCAAGAATCAGCCTTCAAGGGGAATCACGAGCAGAACGGCAGGGGAAGTCACGGTGCTCTATTCTACCCGGCAGCGCCGAAAGAAATACTTCGTTTGGTAAAGTCAGCCGAAGGTTTGCTCTATGCCTGAATGACTACACGGAAGGCCAACTGCAGTCTTAGTTGACACCGGGGCGTCGTTCAGCATTGTCAACCCCCGAATGATTTCTCCGGAAGAGACATTCATCGGCAAGGTTGTTAACGTGCGCTGCTATGATGGCAGTTCTCGAATATACTTGATCGATTGGCTAAGGTATGCGTGGGATACCAAGGCACCAAGATTGATGTCGAGGCACTCGTTGTACAGGGTGCCGCATACAATTTTCTTTTGGTACGATGTAGAAGTGCAGCACTCAGTTGAAACACGTATATACAGGTGCCGAACGAGTATCCAGAACTAACATTCGTCGGACAGTATCTACCGGCGGCCAAGGTTCCAATGGTGCCTTTCAAGCTGAGTGACACTAATATCCGGAAGAAACCATACGGCATGTCCTACGAAAAGAGGAAACGGCTGAAGCAAGAATTGCAAGGTTTGCTCGCCGCTGGGATTATTCGGCCTTCTACGCCTTCGTTTTCGTCGCCGATTACTATAGTGCCCAAAGACGACGGGACATTTAGAACGTTTACTGACTACAGGCTCGTCAACCGTTAGATGGATTTATTTCCCTACCCAATGCCAAGAATCGATGACATAATCGACGAAACAGGTGGCTGTTCCTGGTTTTCCCGTATCGATCTTTGCAAGGGATACTGGCAAAGTTCCACTCGAGGAAGAGTTAAAGCACTTCACAGACTTTTGTCACTCCTTTCAATGTCTTCGAATATAACAGGCTACCGTTCGGGTGGAAGAATTCAGGTGCATGGCTCTAAAGAATGATGAACAACGTGCTTCACTATTTCACAGGTAACTTCTCTAACATCTACGTGGATGACATTATTGTTTACTCGAAAACACGTGATGACCACTGCTCACACTTGTCCAAGGTACTAAATGCACTAAGTGAAGCCGGACGGAAGATCAACATGAAGAGAAGCGAATTCTTCAAAAATTCCGTGGGTTTTTTTAGGGAGATTTTCCGACGCACATACAAAGAGCACAAAAGAAGAATCTGTTAAAGGCATATCTCAGCTGACAAAAGCATATGACGTACAATCGCTCCGCGTGTTCTTGGGCCTGGCGGGACATTTCAGAGCGTTTATCACGGACTATGCTTTAAACACGAAGAGCCTTACTTTGCTAACGCAAAACGATATCTCATTTGTGTGGATACAGGAGTGTGAGAAAACACACCAGGAACTCGTCAGAATAATTATCATCTGACCCAGTACTCACTATTCCAGATTTCACAAAACCATTTGAACTAAACACTGACGCATCACATTACGGGACAGGCGCGGTACTATACCAAAGGGAGGAGAACGAGCCCGCCAAACGACGACTTAAAGCCATTGGCTACTACTCATATACAATCAATAAGGCAGAGATCAACAACCCGACTACTGAAAACGAGGCCCTAGCTGTAGTCATGGCACTTAGGTACTTCAGAACATACCTCGAAGGAAGACGCTTCAAATTAATAACTGACAATCAAGCCTTGACCTATATACTAAGCCTCTCTGAACCGAAAGGAAGACTGGCCAGGTGGGTCAGTGAAATACAGCAATTCGCGTTCGACGTTGTTCACAGGCCAGGAGAAAAGCTGCCTGACGCCGACGCAATGTTAAGACTACTGATACCTCCGAATGCCGAGAGGTGTGTGAACCAACTTCTTTGGGACGGCACGGAATATATGGCTTTCAAGAATGGCAGACTGCACATTCCTAACACGAGCGTCGCAAGAATCTTGCAGCTATGCCACGACTCTCCAGATTCTGGTGGCCACGACGGTTTCTGGAGAACATACCGGAAAATGGGAGGGGGCTGTGTAACGACCATAAAAGAAGGAAGACCGACTTCGTGAACGAGAAGAAAGAGGAAAAACAGGCCAGAGAAGAAGACAAAGTATCATTCTCTATGACTGTTAGTGATGGCAGAATAAACGAAACATTACAGTGTATATATACACACAACACATTTTATATAGCAGAGTGTAGACATACAGCGTTGTCTGTAAAATTTTCAATTCGAGAGTTTTGAAAAGTGCCAAAACCACGATTTTATTATGAGGCACGCCGTAGTGCGGGACTCCGGATCAAGTTTCGACCACCTTTAATGTGCACCCAATGCACGGTACACGAGCGTTATTGCAATTCTGCTCCATCGAAATGCGGCTGTCGTGGCCGGGAATCGAATCCGCGACCTCGACCTTAGCAACGCAACGCCATGTAGCCGCTAAGCCACCACGGCGGGTTACGTGTTGTGATAGTGTCTGTGTATAGATAGTCTCTGTGTATAGTATAGTGTGGGCTTTCTTGTACATTCAGCCACCAAGGACACCGTAGACCGTGCACCGCATGCCTCACAAGTCCGTGAAAACGATATGTGCATTACTGCTTGTTGGAACTTCGTCTTTCATATACGTCTAGCAGACAATCGTTCATCATCATCGTTTTGCGCCTCACGAGCTCTGCTCGCTCGAGAGCATGAAACCATTCTTTTCATATTCGCTGTTCCATTAAAAGAAGAGTATACGCGCTTAAGATGTGCCGTCTCTGTTTCATCAAGACAGCGGGGTAGCCGGCGTACCTTGAGGTCCACTTACACTGCTGTTCCTGCAGTTGACAGACCTCCGTCAGCGATTGTAGTATCGAGGTGCACCTCCGATTGAAGCGATATCGCTGTGCTTTCTCTCCTTTCTTTCTTTATTTCTTTCTTTTCGTCCCTTAACACCCTTCCTCCTACGCAGGGTAACAAACCAGACGTGTGTCTCCTTGACCTCCCTGTCTTTCCTTCTATTTTTTTTTCTTAGACATTACTCCACATCCCCTCCTATTTTTCTGTGTTTTGCCTTTCGACATACCTCAGTGTGGAGTAGCAGCTCAAAGCCAGGCTGCGTCGGTCAATCTCTACGCTCTTATTCTCCTCAAACCTTCATCTCTCTCTTAGTATTTCTAAATGAAGACGTTACAGATGAAATCCAAGCACCAACAGGCGATGAGCCAAGACTCTGCGGAGGCTGCGATTCTCCGCGAATGCTTGGCTGATACCCAGTCGGCATCGCCTGGAAGTATATGCACGTGCCTAAAGAAAAAAAAAGTATTTGCCGAACAGAGCGACTTAGTGATGAAATATGCATAAATCTGTATGGTATGTATACGCCCGCCCAACACCGCTCGCTCGTTGATTTTTTTAACGTGCTTGGGGCTTCATGTAAGAAACGTGAACGGCATGTGTCGACAACCCTAAACTCAGCACCGGCCACCGATACTAGGAACTCGAACTCTGGCCAAATGTACTAGTTGTCGATTTTTGGTCGGGCCCGTTCGATTGTGTACAGTGTACAAAAATGGCATATAAATTAATTTGTCATTTACTTTCTTGATGAAGAGGAGATCGTGCAAAGGACCCTTATATGAAACATATGAAACAAAAATAGGTGCCATTTAGGCTGTTTCTCAGTATTTTGGCCTGCTCGTGTGTTAACTGCCCCTAAACCGTTCTCTGTCAGTGCATGTATCCTTGGCAACTTAGTCACTTTTTTTTCCTCTATCACCAACGTTTCTCGGCATGCAACCCTGGCTTTAGAGATCTTTCTCGAGTGTGCCTTGTCGCTTTTCGTTGCGTCAACCTAGCTCCTGCCACAAACCCTATACTTTTTCATCCCTTAGTTTCTGTCCGATGTAGCTCTCACCTATTTTCACCACGTCATCAAACTATTCGTCGTCTTCCCATTTGACCTTGCATGGCTTCGATGTCAGTGAGTTTGACTGATCATCTGTTATGTCCAGATCAATCCCACTCCATGTCGATGTCAGCATAATATCTTCAAACCTTTGCCCTGCTAGTCTAGGTCGTCATTATCACCATCAGCCTGTTTTTATGTCCACTGCAGGACGAAGGCCATCTCCCTGCCATCTCCTGTCTTGCGCTCGCTGATTTCAACGTGCGCCTGCAAATTTTCTAATTTCGTCACCCCACCTATTTTTCTGCCGCCCACGACTGCGCTTCCCTTAACTTGGCACCCATTCTGTAACTCCAATGATCCACCAGTTATCTGCCATACGCATTACATGGCCTGCACAGCTCCATTTCATTCTCTAGATGTCAACTGGAATATCGGCTATCCCCGTTTGCTCTCTGATCCACACCGCTCTCTTCCAGTCTCTTAACGTTAGGCCTAACATTTTTCGTTCCATCGCGCTTTGTGCGGTCCTTAACTTGTTCTCGAGCTTCTTTGTTAACCTCCAAGTTTCTGCCCCATATTTTAGCACCGGCAAAATGCAATGATTGTACACTTTTCTTTTCAACGACAGTAGTAAGCTCCCAGTCAGAATTTGGTAATGCCTACCGTATGCACTGCAACCCATTTTTATTCTTCTGTAAATTTCGTTCTCATGATCAGGGTCCCCTGTGAGTAATTGATCTAGATAAACGTACTCCCGTACAGACTCTGTATAGAGGCTGACTGGCGATCCTGAATTCTTGTTTTCTTGTCAGGCTATTATTGAACATTACCTTCGTCTTGTGCACATTAATCTTTAACCCCACTCGTACACTTTCTTGGGTAAGGTTCGCCATCATTTGTTGTAATTCGCCCCCATTGTTGCTAGCTGAACAGGACAATGTCATCTCCTGTACTCATTGATTACGCAATGCTTCTATGACTGCTGGCATCTCTACTGAATCAAATGCGTTTTTCATAGTCTATGCAGTACTATCGGCGGTGAAACACATTGATAGATTGAAACTCGAAAAGGCTGTAATATTTACCGACTCTTTAAGCGTTGTTAAAGCGTTAATGATGCCGCAAAAACATAAACACCCTGTAATTATCAACCTCTACTCACTGATCTGCTCTGTTTATGCGTCTAAACAACAAATCATAATATGCTGGATGCCTGGGCATAGAGACATCGAGGGTAATGTTCTGGCTGACCGAATGGCCACATCAATAACATCGCACGCTATTAATCCTACCGCTGCTGTCCCTGTAACAGATTTGAAACCTTTCTTGCGGAAGAAACTGCGAAGCCACTGGCAACGCTTGTGGGATGCGCAAACAAATAATAAGCTTCACTTGATTAAACCACAGTTAGGTTTCTGGCCCTCTGCATCAAAAACACGGCGAACTGATGTCCTATTCTGTCGCCTCAGAATAGGACACACATATGGTACCCACAATTTTCTATTGAATGGTAATGATCCTCCAACCTGTGGTAGATGTGGCGAGAGGCTCACCGTTCTTCACGTCCTCCTGGAGTGTAGGGAAGCCGAGAGAGAGAGGAAGAAACATTTTCCTCTGGCATACCGCTGTTGTATCCCTCTTCATCCCGCTATGTTTCTTGGCAAAGAACCGCTTTTCATTACCAAAGCAGTCCTTGCTTTTTTGAATGATGTTGTCTTGCATGTTATCAGCCCAAGAAATACGTAGCAAATCCTCTCTCAAGAGGATGCCACTGTGATAATAGCTCAGTATAGCACATGCCTCCAGGCCCTTACATCTCAAGGGCTCTGTTAAGGCATTAGTGTTTTTGAAACTTTTAGCCTCCGACATATTTTAGTATATCATCAATCTTTCACAATCCATCCCTCGTATCCATAGCACACTTCATTAGTCATTGCCATATTCTTAGTACCTATAGATTTTACGCATTTTACAGCGACTATTTTAGGCCTCTTTACAGCCATGCCGCATCTGTTTTATCCACACCTTCTAATTCACCATTCATGCACCACTGACAAGTCATTATCATCGCCTTGGTGCTCTTTGGCCACATCTGGCCCTTGCGCCAAAAAACTCCAACAATCATCATCATCATAGTCTATGAAAGCCATATAAGAGAGCTGGATTGTACTCCGCAGATTTCTCGATTACCTGATTGATAACATGGATGTTATCCATTGTAGAATATCCCTTCCTGAAGCCAGCCTGTTCTCTTGGTTGATCGAAGTCAAGTGCTGCCCTTACTCTATTGGAAATTATCTTGGTGGATATTTTATACAATACTGAAAGCAAGTCAATGGGCCTATAATTTTTTTAACGTCTCCCTTCCTATGGATTAGTACAATGTTGGCATTCTTCCAGCTCTCTGGTACACTTGAAGTTATGAGACATTGCTTATAAGGGGCCGCAAGCTTTTCAAGCCTGATATCTCCTCCATCTTTCACTAAATCTACTGTCATTCAATCATCTGCAGCTTTTCGCAAGGTCATGTCTTGCAAGGCCCTTATAACTTCATCGCTATAATAGAAGTAGCCTTTGTATCCTGTTCATCACTACTTCGAATGACGGTAGCACTCTACAAGTCAGTATAAAGGTTTCGCTGAAATAAACAAAGATTGCTAATGGCGTCCCAGGAACTTCACGACTCAGTCGGATGGGAGGGTGCCTTCGCTCGCGGAGGCAATTAGCCACGTTTGCCCACGCTAGTGCGCCTTCGCGTTTTCTGAAAGCCACTTTCCGCACTCCACTTCTTTCCGAGTTTATCTCTCCAGCACTCTCATTTCTTTACCTCCCACGAGGAGGCGTTAGCAGATTCGGAGTCATTATTAGCGTGACACACGGCACTGTCCAGCAAGACGAATGTCTTCCTTCCCTCCTTTTCGATTCACGCGCCCCGGAGAAGCGCACGGGCGCGGCTACACACCGTGGTCCATAATTTCGCGTAGACGTATTTATCGCGTTCCGTCGGGCCAATTCCTCACGGATCGCGTATGCCTCCTTCCGTCGACCGAGGAAGCGCCGTAAGCTCGCGCCCGCGGGTGCTCGCATTAACAAGTCCTCCGAGCGGAGATGTCGTAATCTCGTCATCGCGTAAAGCGCGCACGTCTTGCCCCGGCAGAATGAGTACTCCGCAGAAGAAAGAGAGAGTGGGGAGCCAGGAGGGAACGAGAGAGATTTGAAACAGAAGCTTCGATCCCGTGATTTTAAAAGACGATTGTGCCGAAATGTGCTTGTACAGATGCCACGCGGAGAAGCCGCACCACCTGTCTCCTTCTTCGGCCAACTGTAGGGATCTCTTCCCCGCTCCTCAGGTTGCCCTTTCCCTCTGCCCAGAAGGAGCGCTGCTACGAGGGCTGACCGGAAGACGGGACTTCGCAGTTTGTCTGGATCTCGTCTCGGTCTCAGGCTATGATATGCTGGGGAACGCTTTCACGTCAGTGCCGGAACAGATGCGAAACAGGCTTCGCACTGGTCGCTCAGTGAGTGGTCACAGCGTGTTTGTTTACCCTCACGACCACGCATCGTTGTATGCTTGTTCCGGAAGGCCTTGGTTCCGGGTGTCGTCCCGCGAGTATGTACGAACGTTGACCCCTGCGCGCGGAACCAAAGGAACCGAGCGGTTTGGTTTTCATTAGTGGCCGCGAAGAATCTATGCGCGGTGTAGATGGTTTCGTGGAAATCTGCCATTGCTCTGACCGATTAGGCATGACACGAGTTGACGTGCCATCTGCTGTTGTCAGCAGCCACTTTTCGTTCGGAATGTGTGGACTCGTTTAGTCGTTCTTTGACTCTTTGGGTCCCTGCAAGCGTAAACTTCTGGGCGTGCGCGCGTTGTATTTACTCCGTGCCCCTGCTCCTGCCACGCAAGCTAAGCACATGCTCCAGAGGCAGTTAAAGGTAAACGCGTAGAGAATGAGCACTTGCGAAAGCGGTGCCTTTTGAGTCGAAATATTCCGGTCACGAAATCTGGCAACACACTGCAGACGAGCATATTCGCTGAGCACCGTTATACTAAAACACGTGGGATTTATGCGTGAGATCGACTATCTCGCCCATTACGACGGCGCGTTAAGAACAGTACGGCCGGTATAGTGCAATACATCAGTAATTAGTCACGTGTCCAAGTGAGGGCAGCTGCTGCACTCTGTGTTCAACGACAGTTGAACTTCCAAGAAACTTCGCAAGAGGCGACGCGGATGTTGCGCGCACGAGTGTCTTTCCGCTCCATCTTGCATTCTCAGCTGTCCCCATGTGTTGCAATCCCAGGTCCGCGTGTATGGGCGTTTCTTGGCATGAGCACTGACTGAAGCGTTGCGGCTACTTCCCTGGAGGCAGTCTTCTTGAAGTACAACTGGCTCCGTTTAACGAGTTTCGTGAAATCACAATGAAATGACCGCGTGCGGCTTTCAGTATACTTCGTAACATTCGCAATGTTTTTCTCGAAACGCAATAAGTACAGACAAATTCGCGCGTTCTTTGCAAAAAGGCATGGTCATAATACATAACTTCTAAGTTAAAGGTTGAATTTTTTATATTATACTTTCCCCTTTTAACAAAGGCCGCATTGGAACAGCATTCTTGTAGGCGGTGTGCCTTGTAATAGTATTGTGCGAGCGTATGTCTGGATTTTAGGAATTCGGGGATAGGCACAGAGCCGATAGTATCAATTTTCTAGTACAGACAATTGTAGCATAATAGTTAAGTAAAAATAGTTTATTGCACTTATATAAGCTCCCTTTCCCTCACTATACCACGGATTTTAACGTTATTGAAATCTAAGAGCTATTTAACACACGAATTATAATTAAAGGTCTTGCATGTTTGTAAAGGTCGTTGTATATTTAGTTGGATGGACAGACAGGTGGACGTGTACTGGTAGTCTTGGGGCAATGACAGGCGTCGCCTTGCTGTCTAATAGAGCCACCTATCGGGACGTTTGTTCATGGTAGCCACGGAGCAAGCATATTTCTCCAGGTATACGCTAGGCAAGGGCGGAATTGACAGGTCGGATGGTTTCTTACAAGGCAAAATATTTCAGACACTTTTCCCTTTCTTGCCTGAGCAGCTAGGTTTATTCAAAGGGAATGAATTCGCATAAGACATATAATTAAGGCATTGGAGACGCATGCGTAGTCGTTGTGGCGCGAAAGTAAAGTAAAAGCATGCTATTAACTGAGTTGCTTTGTGGATCTCTGGTACAAAGGCTCTTGCAGGAGCAGCTGGAACCGGCGCGCGGACTGTCATGCATCACGTTGATTTCATTAAAGGAATTCACGCTGGGCACGCGAAACCAGATGCTTCTCCGCCGGACACTATCGCGCTGTGACAAAGCCGATAGAAATTTATAAAGGGTCAGCCGTGCATAGCTGCCTCGGCTTGCATCATGTCCTGCAATCGTCAAGGTCCTTGGTCACCCACAGAGTGCGTTATCATCAAACTTCTGCATGTTTTGGCTGCAGGAATATTTCTTCGTGGTACTCCGGGAGGTCTGCTGCATCCACAGCGATTTCTTGGCGATTTTGTGGCGCATTCGCGGCATCGTTAAATAGTTCATAACGACGAGTCCTTGTACACCAGCGGCGTAGCCAGTAATTTTTTTTCGAGGAGGGGAAGGGGAGGCGAGAAGGCACGCACTTGACCGGGGGCGGGGAAGGCGGGGGCGGTCGCACGTTGTTTTCTGCCAGGTATACCTGGTACACAGAAATCACGGGGGTGGGCACGTGCCCGTTGTGCATCCCCCCCTCCCCCCCTCTTTCTGACAGGCTACGTTCCTGTGGTAAACCGTTAGTTAAAACCCTGCGGTGAGCGACAGACCAATACGCACAAAACACTCCCAGGCGGGCGTCCAGGCGGGCGCCCGAACGTTGCAACGTTCGCTAGATTATCGCGCCGAAACGGCGCCGGACTCTTGAACGCGCCCCCGCAGCGCAACCAGATGCTTCACCGCAGGGCACCCTCGCTGCGCAGAGCAGCCGCGCGTCGCGTCGCGGGCCGGCGTCGTCTGCGTCAGGCGTCGGCGCGCGAGCGGTGATCGACGGAAGGCGCAGCGAGCGTCGGTGTCCCAAGGCCGCGCGCCGGCGGTGAGAGATACGCGATCATTAGGCCTTCTGGAAAGGTGGTCTCCCATGAATCAATGGACGGCGCGGTGACAAATTGACGCAATTAGAGGCCGCCGACTTCCGACCGCCGCCGCGGTTGCTCCACATTGCACTCCCCGCTGTTTCGTCGTCGCCGCGTGGCGTAAGGAACGAGATCCACGCTGCACGTCGTACGCTGGAGGCGGCGGCGGTGGCAGCTGGCAGGCTTTTGTCTTAGGCTTCCCGGGGTGAGTATGGTGCGCGCGCTCTCTCTCTCGTGAGGAATATGCTCACCTCCGTAACGGCCCATTTTTGGCCGCAGGTGTCCGGGGTTTCTGTGTTTCGTCGAATGTGTCACCGTAGGCGCCTAGTCAGTAGTAATAAATACGCTAAGGACGTAATAACGACACCAAATTACGCCACGCAGCTACAGCTAAGCATATTTGAGTTTTAATAGAATTAACGACGAGCATTCATAGAGAGCGATCCACCGTTCCTTTCGTACCACGTGCGCTTTCCAAATAACAGGGAGGGTTTTTTCGGGAGTACGCCAAGCAGCAATGTTTAAGGGAATGGATAAATCACAGAAAGTACAGACGCAGTCGGTTTGTGCATATAGGAAATTTTGATAGTATACGTATTTTATTCAATGTGAATGCGCCATAAGTATAGGGGTGGGTATCCTCGAACGCTTTCTTATTACAAGTATTTACTCACATCATAACACATCTGAAATCATATGAGTTTCAGCCTCTCATAATTATTTTTTTCGATGACGTTTTCGATCTTACCAAGGTAGACTAGTCAACAAAATGACGCCATGCTGGCGTTTGACCTGGATCTGAACGTTACTTTCCAACCTGCTTCGATCATTTTATGGAACGGCGCAGATTAATCCTGCCCATTGAATGCATGATGCAGAACAGAAAGAAAAATAAGAACGAAAGAAGGAACGGACAAACAAAAGCTCTGACATCAACTGAAATGCGAAATGTGCCTTATCAGACTTTTCAAGTGTAGACAGACAGGCGACCAACTTTGGCGTTGAAAAGAACCTTCACTCTGAGAACGCGTTAGGGTTTTTCTAGACATCTCGGAGTAGCACCTTGCCCTGTTTTTGTTTTATTTTTTTAAAGCTCCGATTAATGTGTCCGGGTGTGGATCAGAGAGCAAAGGGGGGGTAGCCATTATTCTAGTTCACGTTGTGATGAAAACATGGTGCTGGGCAGGCCATGCAATGCGTAGCGCAGATAGTAGCGCGTAGCGGTGGGTCATTAGATTTGCACAATGTGTGCCAGGGGAAGGGAAACGCCCTCGATGACGGTAGAAATTAAGATAGGGTGTTGAAATTAGGAAAATTGCAGGCGCAACGTGGAATCAGCTAGCGCAAGACAGGGATAATTGGAGATCACTGGGAGAGGCCTTCGTCTTGCAGTGCACATAAATATAGGTGGCGGCGGCGGCTGCTGCTGCTGCTGCTGATGATGATTATGCCATGTTAAGAATACATCAGTCAATTTTCGTGGCGTTTGTCGCATCTATATCGTCATTTGCATCATCATCATCATCATAATCATCATCATAATCATCATCATAATCATCTTCTTCTTCACCACCACCACCACCACTACCATCATCATCATCATTGTCGACGTCATCTTGGCGTTATCAGTGTTGTACTAGTCATTGTTGAGTTGTAATTTTTGTGCCGTCGTTGTTGTCCTGCCGCCGTTATTGTTGTACCATCCTCGTCTGTGTCGTCGTCGTTGTGCACGGTCGCCGTCCTGGCGCCCGATATTGCTGTTTTACATGCATGGCACCTCTAAGGTTCTCCTCTGAACTTCTTACTTTCATTTTTTTCCGTCAAGATTGCTCCTATGTGGCACCCCATCCTTACGCATTCTTCAGGGGGAAAAAAAAGAAGAAAGAAAAATATGCAAACACTGTTCTCGCTCGCACCCGTATTAGCTCTGTCTATGGCGTCTCAAGATTCGATTCTGCATTCAGTTCTCAAGAGCCAAATTCTGCATAGACTCCTTAAGGGAATCCTAAGAATGGAGACCGTTGCCAGAAGCGGCTGCCCGCATAGAACAACGATAGCGTCCATTCATTCCACGGAGTCGAGTGGGGAACGGAAAGGAGGTCCCAGCTGTGCATCTCGAATCGATAAGGGGCATCCGCGCTGTTCGTACACGCGGCGTGTGTAGTATACACACTATACACACAAACACACGTGGTGCATGCGGAGACGTGCACGGCCTCGGATCCGGTCTCACAGGAGCGCGCACGTGGGAGGCGCGACGGTGGAGGTCCCGCGGCGCGGGCCGCAGTCAGCGGGTAGTCCGTCAGCGGGGGATGGCCGACCAACGGCATCCGAAACGCTTAATTAAGTGCGCAACTCAGATGGAACTGTGTGTGCGCGGGAAGCTCCGGCGCGAAGAAATAAAGCGGGCATGCCGCCACCGCTATGCTCGTTACATCGTCTCTTCAACAAATGCTATAGTGGTTTGAAGAACCAAAAAGAAAAGAAAAATATCCGTGCGTGTGTCCCGATCTTGCTGTTGAGACCACACGTCTTATGAGAATGCATCTGCGCAAGTGCCAGCTGCCAAGTAATTTTCAAGGTTTTGGGGAGATTTTATTGTGATGCTTCGCGCACTTGTGTGTACGTGTTTGCCTGCCGGTTGTGTTCTATGCTCTATTGTCTGTGCTTCAGGCAGAAAAGAAGGAAATTGGGAAGCAATATTGAGGTTCGTGGCAGTTGTGCATATCCTAAAACGCGGCTCCTCGTATTGCTGACACTGCATTAGACCCGAGCTCTGTTCTATCAGAAAACGCTGGCCTTGAAGTAGGTTTTGCATGAAAAGTTTGGTAGTGAACAGTCACGGTGTATGTTAACTTAAGTCCAGGTGACGTCATACGCACGGTGATGTTGAGAGCTGCAAGCGGACTCAGTCTCGCAAAGGAAAGCCGGTAATTGCTTCCCCCGAACGCCAATGTTTAAAGCCTCTGGCTCGGATGCAATTCAATGAGTTCCTTACTTCACTAAAGAGAGTCAAAAGAAAAGATGAGTAAGCCAGCAGTAGTTGAGTTGGGTTGACAAAGGAGGTGTCCGACGCCCGCGCTTTCATTGTGTATCTTTCGAACCGCTCATCAGCCTTAACTAGCGCTGGCAAGTGACGCCAAAGGTGGCGGCGCATTCAACATAACTCTGCAACATTCGACAACTCATCGGAAGAAGGCGAAACATCTTCCTATGGAAGGACCAGTGTGAAAACGACAAGTCATCAAAGCTGTAGAGTGAAAGCTGTTTTGATACGGACACCAGGCAGCACACACAACATTCATTGGTAACGTTGTATGGGCACCTGTAGGCATCGCATTACTGGGACCTCTCTGTATGAAAGTCTCTTGATCAAGCCATTGCTAGCGACACCGGCATAAATATTCTGAAATGTGAATGCGAGCAATTTCTTGTTGTCGGCCATGGAGTTAACACAACAAATTTGTACAAGCCCAATGGAAACCGCGTGCGCCTCTGTCATGTTTCGCAATTCCCTCTTTCGCCACGCGGTCGTGTACGGCTGCGCACCTCTCGTATCGAGAGCCCAGAATAACTGAAATTTAGTTTCTAATTAAAATAGTCTACGCGATTTTTTAAGCTTTAGAATGCGACATGAGTAGCGATTTCGAAAGCGATGACGCGTGCCAAGACCGACTCTTGTTAGCTACAAGGCCAGAGAGGTGCGTACGTGTAGTTGTATGTAGGCTCCCTATATATAGCTACGGGTGGCATATCGCGACACCTGGCCATAGAAGGGTACACTCATTCGCCACTTATCTTGCACATTCTGAACGAGTTGCGTGATCACATTCTCTAAGCGCTCAATTCAAGATTTCTGCTCTGATACGCGCAGGACGGTCCCTCTGGCCTTGTTCTCATGTCGGGGCACACACTAAAACCATATTGTACCGGGCGCTGCGCCGACCAACTGCACGATGTTCGTGACATTTTTTTTTTTTTTTTGCTAAACATCCGTCGAGCAGATGCAGGTCACAGCGATATAAAAAAATTTATGGGGTTTTACGTGCCAAAACCACGATCTGATTAAGAGGCACGGCGTAGTGGGGAACTCTGGAAGTTTGGACCACCAGGGGTTCTTTAACGTGCACCTGAATCTAAGTACATGGGTGTTTTCGCATACATACATACATACATACATACATACATACATACATACATACATACATACATACATACATACATACATACATACATACATACATACATACATACATACATACATACATACATACATACATACATACATACATACATACATACATACATACATACATACATACATACATACATACATACATACATACATACATACATACATACATACATACATACATACATACATACATACATACATACATACATACATACATACATACATACATACATACAGTACATACATACATACATACAGTTCATAGGAAATGAACTTTAGAACTTATAAAGTTATAAGTCAGAAGGATGGGGTCAGTGCGATTACTGCTTGACTGTTGACCAATATCGTTCGCTTTCATTTTGAACTGTTCATTTACGCCTCGGTTATCAATCACTACTCTCGCTTCCCGTCACACGTTCGTTGGGACGTGTGCCCACAATGATTTCTTTGTTCATTCCTATGAGTATGCACGTGAGACAAAAACGATTAGCGTGATCGAT
This sequence comes from Dermacentor silvarum, assembly GCF_013339745.2. Classification (NCBI taxonomy): domain Eukaryota; kingdom Metazoa; phylum Arthropoda; class Arachnida; order Ixodida; family Ixodidae; genus Dermacentor; species Dermacentor silvarum. The sequence goes on from NC_051155.1 coordinate 226,355,502, forward strand.
TGTCAAACTCACTCAGCGCTGCAATGATCACCAGTCGATCCGCTTTTCTTCTGAGAAGAAAACTCCGAGCACTTCCAAGGTCAAGACAGAAGCTAAAGAGAAGGCATTTATTTTTCTCCGGGCATACCTGTTGCATGATTCCGAGAATACCCACCGTGCCCCCTCTCTCCCCACACTCTCGCAACGCTCCGGCGGAGGGACTCTGCGAGCCACATCGGCGGCATGATGGCAGCGATTAGCATCAGTCTGTCGGATTTCCGTTACGTACACGCTGGTGTGTACCGCTCGTTATCCGTCCCAGCGGTGTCGGTTCGCGCGCCCTCTGGGAGTTTGCAATGGCGACGCGGAGGCGTCGGAGCGGTCACGCCGGCGACTCCCCCCTCCCCAACTCTGCACCCGAGGTCCCACGGGAACTATGCGGGGCATCGAGCTCGTTGGCCCTCGCCACCACCTCCGCATCCACAACGCCAAGCCTGACTGGCCGAGGAGTACACGACGAGACCGCGTCGTGCCGGGCCGGGAGTTCGATGTGAATGAAGTCCGTCTCAGCTATTTTTCTGTGAGAACTGAACATGCGTCTTCTCTATGGGTGGCAGGAAAGAAAGAAAGAAGAGACTCCTCGGGCGGTGCTATGCCGCGCGGCCACCCTGTCCAGAGGTTAGCATATGACCATCGCTTCTCGACTGGCGGTTGACCGGGCACACGCGAAAACTGCGTGAGACGGTCACGAGGGTCCCCTTTCTGCAAATGGCGTATAGAGAGGGCAACGTTGGCGGGAGTGTTTTATCAGCGCTGGCACGTCTGCGAGGCTACTGGTTTTCGTCACGGCAAGGGGCTAGAGGAAGATGAAAACACATGCAGGTCAGACGCACGTGTTGGAATCTATGAGAAGCGAAGCGGTAAATAAATGCTATTACAACTAACGACGACGCGTAAAATTGTGTTTACTTGTGTTCACTTGTATCCTACGCAACGTATAATCTCATTCAGCGATTAAGCTTATGCACCGCGGAGGTCACAAGCTTAATCTTACGCGATGATTTAAGTTTATGCACTGCACCTTTTGTAATGTATTCCAAAGTGCAAATACTAAATCAGGCGGATGCACATTGTGATACGCCTACTCATTGATGTCAGGAGTACGAAGGCGATGTACGGTGGTTGGAAAGTGGTCGGCCTGAAGAAAAGTATCTAGACGGCTACAACTACTGTGACTCAAGGGGAATTGTAAAAGAAGATGCATGGATGTGATGACGGTGAGGATGGCCAGTGGGACGTGAGTGTATATACAGATTTGTGTCCGGTGGCACCGTTCACAGCATCGAAGCTAAACCTGCGCTGCTAAATAACTCTACCACTATATATGTGTATAGGAGAGCGCACGGATGGCTCAATGCGTTGTTGTTCAGCCGCTTAGTACGTGAGCTTAGGCGCTGACAGCTGGCCTCTATCTGCTAGCATACTATCTGAAAGCTTCAAAGCTGCAAGAGTTTAGACTCTCGTTACGCAATAAACGAGTGAAATAAGAACCGAGGGACTCGATTTTTGTTAATAACAACCATACGAAGCCAACAGAAAATGAAGCCAAGCAAATAATGGTGGAAGTTTTTGTAGTTTTTAATTGAAGTGTAGAAGTAATAAGGAAAAAGAAGAGCTCATTGGTTTCTCTTATCGTTCATTGCGTAGCAAGGGTCTCGACTCCGGCAGCTTTTATGCCTTGAGACCGCACACGATGGTTTATTGGTCAGTTACCTGCTCTTAAGTTCACGAACTACATGACGCCTGCGGTTAAAAGGATGAGCCACATCCGCCACCCTGGCCATGAATGACACTGGCTAACACGACCAGTGCCACATCTTATAATTAATTAATATTCTGCGGTTTCACGTGGGAAAACCACGATCTGATGACGAAGCACGCCGTTGCGGGGGACTCCGGATTAATTTTGATCACCTGGGGTTCTCTAACGTGCACCTTAATCTAAGTACACGAGCGTTGTTGCATTGCGCCCACATCGAAATGCGGCCACCGTGGCTGGAATCGAGACGGCGACCTCTAATTCAGGAGCGCAACGCCATAGCAACTAAGCTACCACGGTGATTCGGTCATACCAACTACAAATGCACAAATACCCAAGAAAGTGGACGGCTTGACGGCCGCTGCCGTAGCTCAATTGCTGGAGCTATACTGCGGAATATGTAAGTTCGGCTCGCACCGGCAGAAAAATTTTTTTCGCGCATTTTCATCTCCATGCGCCTTGTTATTACTACATTTAAACTGAAACCACAGTTAATTTTCTCTATGCATTCACTGGCTTCAATTTCTGTTGGCTTCATAGGCTCACCTATTCGCGCTCAGTGTTGATGCGAATAGAATATCAATCACCTCATATGCCACTGCTAACGCCTCGACAAACAACGGCAGGCTCTTCCGGTGTGACTTGAGCAGATTGAACTACCGGGCTCTTGCCGAAGCTAATGCCCTGGGAGCCTGACGTCACCGCTCATCAGCCAAGAAAGCTTTTCTACAGAACCTGAATGGAGGAGACCTGAATGCTCGGATGTAGACACGCTGCACTTTGTCTATAGTGCGCATGATTGATATGAACACCCGCCTTTGTCTTTATCTCCTTCTTTCACTCTATCATCCTCCCCCCCCCCTACCACTTGTAGGGTAGCAAACTGGACAAAGCCTATAGTTAATCTTCCTGCATATTCCTCTTTCCTTTCTTCCTTGCTTTTTATCTCTTTCTCTTCGTGTCACCGTAATACAAACAGAAGAGCTCAAACACTGATAAAACATAACGAGTGAATTTTTAGATAGAAATCACGATGCATTCAACGGCAGCTAAGTTTATGTACACCAACATGCGATCACGCAAAAAGGCTCCAGTAACGAATTCGAAGTAAAGTGTTGCTTCATATATTAAGTTTTACGCCACTTTATGTGGAGCTTTAAAGTTACTAGTCCTATTTTAACTTCTGGTGTCTCAATATTTAACACATTCTTTTCATTTCTACTATCACCAATCTCATAGCGTCTTTACACGGTCGTGACATACGACCATCTCAAAGAAATATTAATCGTACATACATGCGAATACTTGAGTTACGACGTATAACCATATTATTAAAGCGTTAGACACTAGGTGCGATTCACTAAATTTGTAAGAGAAATGAGAACGTCTGCGTTCCCTTGACAAGCGGATGTCTGCGAAGAGGGCTCGTCGCACACCGCTCAACTTCTTTCTCTGAACATCGTGTTGCGGCACTCAATACAGGAGAATATTGAGCGCGTGTTGGAATAATTGACCACCTGCCTCAAAGATCTCACTGCTAACTAGACCTTATTTTGCAACCCTGAAAGAATAGCTGTTCGAGCAGGGATTAGACGAGCACTTGGGATGGAAAATGTATTCAAGCGACAGGCGGCAAGTTTTCCGGCGAAGATATTCAAAAAGCGTGCGCCAAGGTTTGAAGAATACCTTAGCTTCTATTACAATTATGCCACAATGTAACCAATATATTTTTGGAAAACTTTGAATTGATTTGCCGCTATATAGATACCACTTCGTCGGTACCTCAAAAAAAAAGTTCTTGTAGTTTTCACAGCAGTATAGGGAAACATTAATACAGCCATTACATATGGTCGTTACAATGCAGGATTGTGAGCCAGAAACATACTCTAATATGAGTTTACCTCCTGTCACAGTATAGCGGGTATAAGTTAGATATATTTAGGACGCTTAGCTTGTATACTGTTATCGTCTTGCTCGCTGTTTGCTTTCTCTGAATAGCTTGAAGAGGAGCGACCGAGCTCATAATAGTTGAGTGCGCATGCAAAGGTTCTAGGTTATGTATTTGTATATGCACATTAGAACATGACATGCCTAATATACTACATGATGTTCGCGAAATGGTCAATTCACTCCCAATAACGTATTATTCGGTCTGCCTCGAGCAGCCCTGCACGAACGGCCTTTCACCGAAGCAAAGGCCATGCATGGGAGCCTGGCCTCACAGCTCATCAGTGCACAAAGCCACGCGAGTTCTATAGTACCTATAAAGGCGACATATTTGAGTACCTTGTCTAGTGAGCGTGATCGATCTCAACTCCTGTCTTCTCTTTCCCTGTTTCACTCCCCCTCCCCACGTGTATAAGCTATAGCAAAACTGAACAAATCAGAGTCCCACGTCTCCCCGATTGCGACAGCTTTCGGAGCGCGGAACTTGGGGAGGAATGAAATTTCGTCGAAGTCAAAGCATCCGTTCTGGAAATGAAAACGGCAGTGGCTATACTTCCCCGTATACCACTATTACCACTCGCCTATTTTTTTTCAGGCTGAGTGACGAAGTCTTGAAGAAGTATAACTTGTTCACGACTTCGGTGCTGCGAAAACTTTTACGATCTACTTTATACGTGGCGATTCCAAACGATGGGAAAACCGTTGCAGGTTGCCACAGCGTCGTGATTCTTTGCCTGATGAGAGAAGTTCCGCCATTTAGCGTCTCCGGTATTCTATATACGATCGTCTAAGCAGAAACTGGGTGTCAGTTTATGGGCGCTAAACAGAGAGCACGTCCGTCGCTTAAGTAAAGATTGTTGCGCAAGCGGAGGTATATGGATGAGCCAGCCTCGACGGCCTTGGTTCACCTCGCCAAGTTGAGGAGAACGCGGCGACGCTTGGCGCGACCGACAGCGTCAGCGTACCTGGTGTATGTACGTGCCGCCGGTGGGCTGCGATTCATGGCACGTCCTCACTTAGCAGCCACTCAACACAAAAGAACAGCGCTTGTTGGCGCTGAATGCGAAAACACTGTCGACAAAGAATAACGGACGAGTTTGCAAAAGTTTCTCTATTCGCGCTGTGTACCGCGATAGCTTGAGAGGAAGGGTAACGTTAGCGCGCGTGTTTGTAATGAAGGTGCCGACGTTTGAGCTGCATCCGACACGGAGAGAGAGAGAGAGAGAGATAGTGAAGACAAAAGATGTGTTGTTGTTTGTCAGGTGTTTCTTCGGGAAACTAAGTTACAGAATAGCTGGCTATCCTAACATAGTCAGTCGTAAACCCCTCCGCAGAGGAAAAAAATCACAAAATGAACAAAAGGACAAAGTAAAGGTTGATACGAGCACAAATATTTACTCCACAAGGGCTTCAGTATGCATGCGACGACGACGACGACGACGACGACGACGACGACGACGACGACGACGACGACGACGACGACAACGACAACGACAACAACAACAACAACAACAACAACAACAACAACAACAACAACAACAACAACAACAACAACAACAACAACAACAACAACAACAACAACAACACGAAATGTTGCGCGATAACAACCGCGACTAAGGTGGTTAACAACTTTGAAGGTTAATTAACAAGGACCGAATATTATTAGCGACACTATACAGTGGAGAAGAAGAAAGAGCAGAAACGGTGAGGACAACCAGAAGACACAACAGCGCTCAAAACATTATCGATCAGTCAATTTCTGTTCGCTCATGCCGGTGGACTTCGGCCATATACGGATCAGCGCTCTTACCACTTTTTTCATCGTCGAAGTTCGAGATCTTTAGACGACGCACCAGCGCCGTAGCACAGAAAACCAATAAGGAGCGCCCTTTATATTTGGTGTTTTATTTTTTTATAACCTTACAGAATTTTGTAAATCACCTGTGGCAGATTACATAATTGTAACCATTGAGCTGGATTACTTAAAGAGGCGGACATTACTTGCACGAGAAGTCGAATTGCATAATATATATAATCAAATAAAGTTCACTAATGAACTTTGTCAATTATTTACTTCACGGTAAATTTTGCAATTAACTTAATTGTAGCCGGCGAGTTCGCAAAGCGAGTCCACTTCGAACGAAATTTCGGGATGACACCAATTTCGAGATATTCATTGCCAAAGTGAAATACAAGGGCGTCCCAGTTAATTTTGTGCTTCAATGCATAAAAATGGTGGTTTGTTAAACATACATAGCTTGCGTATACAGCGGGCTCCAAAAGTGAGCGAGAAAGACAACATACTATTTTCAGTAACCTGCACGTTCATTGAAAGGGTCGCTTTTGGAGGTAGTGTTGACGAAACCCGTAAGGGTCAGAGTCTTCTGCGAAGCCGCCGCGACATCATTTCATTCATAAAAACATCGCGTTATCTTCGCGGGTACCGCGCGTCACTCGAACACCGAATTTTAATTTACTCGATTCGCTATAGATATCAAGTTTCCTGTCGTGCACGCGGTGTCCCCGTCCACCATCGACCAAACTGGCTTGCCGTGTGTACGGAGGATCTACGCTCGAGTCATTGTGGATCGCAGAGCAACGGCTCCCACACCGAAGCCGCGAGCTAGCCTTTCCCACCAAGCCGAAGGCAAGGCGTCTCCATTCTTGCAGTTGTGGGAATGGGTGCCCAAGGAAGTCGAAAGGGGGGGGGGTTGAGGTGAAGGCGAGGAATGGGGTAAAGACCTGCTGCCCTTCACACTTATACGTATACGGCGAGCGTTGATTGTTATCTGCTGATCTTGGGTTTTTCGCTTGCCCACTGCTTCGCGGTTATTGCGTTTTGCCTTCCGCTGCTGCTGAACCCAGCAGTTTTCTTAGAGCATATACACTGCGGCTGTAAGAAAAATGTTACCGACACTTGATGAGTTGATGAAGCTGGTCAGAACTTCAACGGCTGTAAATATTGTATTCAGGCCCCAGTTTCTTTCGGGCTCACTATAGCAAAGTTAATTCATTATAAATTCGCCGATAGACGCACCGCCATCATTAGCCTGCATTAGAATTATTCTTTCTGATTTGTTTCCTTTTTGTTGTTGTTTTTTTTTTCATCTAGCAGATCGCAAAAGTATGGCGGAAGCATACTCATGTTACTGATCACCCTGCGAGGAAAAATGTATTGAATGCTCAGAAGAAACTACCATAATATCGCTTTTCTTACATTTCTTTCTTTGTAAATGCTTGTTGTTTGTAACTATGTATTATTGCAATGTGGGGCTTGATTGTCGGTCCTAGAACCACCTTCTAACGCAGTGCGTGCATGCCCTAATCCCGCAACTGAATCATTCCCTCTGTATGTTCGCATGCATGGTTTGTATACCCGTTGCTTGGCCCGTGTTTCTTATCCTGCGCGTCACGTTTATAAAGATCGTCGGGGGTTTGCAACGTGGTGGTGGTGGTGGTGGTGGATAGGAACAGGTGGGTTAAGCCTGGCGATTAAGGCGCCCGAGCGCCTCTTACAATACCACTGCGGTGTTTCACCACATGTCCATCAAACCAGTCTCTCGTAAGAATGAAATAAGACGATGTGAAATTTCAATGCGGGCTATAACTGATCCTTCGGGAACACAAGGTGTTGCCAAGACCGCATTCCTATTCCGCTCACTGTTACATGCGGTTCTACCGAAACTCTTTCAGCCATATCATTTTGGATTGCCCTTATTCGGGAACGCAGGACACTACACTATAGAAGAGATCAAAGCAATATAATAGAGCGCCCGTACTGGCCAGTGGATGCATGTCTTCGCCGTATTCTGCATTTCGATTCACTTACTTCAAATAGTAGATATACATGTACCAACATGCCCAACAATGCAGGGTGCTAAAGATGAATTATTGTTTGTTATACCTTGTTTTTCAAATGAAAGCGTTACATTCTCCTGTATATACTAGCTGCGTATCTCCACATGAACATCTCTTATCGGCCTCATAAGCGACCCACTTCTCATAAAGTTGTGGCCTCATCCCGAAGTCATCCCCCAGGCCGCTTAGAGTGACCGTCCCATGCGCGGCAGTGATCTGTCTAGGATTACCTTAGCACGAGTGCTACTGCACGTATATATGTACAATGACAGTTATCTGAAAAAGGGGAGCAGTTTGACCCCATCCATCCCTGTTATGACGGCAACGAGAATGACGTCGTCGACTAGAATGACGACAACGGTGGCTTACCAAAATTCGCACGCTATATTAGGGACAGTAACCTCGGGCGACCAACGGCAGTCTCCATATGGCGGAATAGGAATCATTTTGAGCCTGCGACTGAGTTAATTCAGTTATTATTACTATATTTTTTAACGAAAGCTCGCGCCCCCGCCATTGTGATGAACAAAAATATTATGCAGGTCACACTATAGGAATTGACGTTATGCGGAACATTTTGCAATTATAGTTGGCTATCGGGTATCCTTTCGGTTTCTGCAAAGAGTTACCGGATGGACGATTATGTCTGTGTAAAGTGAGCGATTGGGGAGCTGTGACGCGAGCACGTGTGTGACAAAAGCGAGGTGACGACGACGACGCCAATGACGATACAGCATGGCGTGAACGACGGTATGACATAAACGACCGCATGATTGATTTGTTGTACTACGGCAAAGAAACGCTACAACCTGGGCCGATCCCGAAGGCAGTTCCGTCTTACGCAGCGTCTCAAAGCGCTATAACATTTGGAAAGAAGGGCAGACTTGGCGCGAACTCTGCTTATATTTCCGATGTGACGCACGCGAAAGACAGTGGTAAGTTCGGCCACTATTTCACGCGTTTCGTTACTGCCTCTGTGGCCTGAAATATAGAAAGAGGCGCACGCACGTGCTGCCGCTTTTTAAAGCAAACTTGCTTTCAGACGTGACGCCAGCGCTAATCGCAAGCAATAGTTGGCGTTGCGAAAGGAAAAGTATGCGTTTGTCTATGGCCAGAAATATGTCTGTTGTCCGCGGGGATATATTGTTACGGGGGCTATATTACATGTTACGGGAATATATTGTTACGCCAGACCGTCGTCGTAGTCATCGTTCAAGCAACGACCACAGGATCGCCGTCCGTGACAATATTAACAAAGCATGAAGAAAAGGAGTAATTCCAAAACAATGGAAGGAGGCAGTAGTTTTAACAATTCCTATAAGCCAGAAAAACCATCCGACAAAATATCGGATTTCAGGCCCATATCATTAACCTCCTGTGTAGGAAAATTAGGAAAAGTATGGCTTTAGAACGTCTTGAGTGGCATCTGGAAGGTCTTCAGCTTTTACCGGGGACAATGATAGGCTTCAGAAAACATGTTAGTACTCAGGACGCTATGCTGAGGATCAAAAACCAGGTGTTCGATTTACCAAGCATACAACTCAGCTAAGAACACTTGTAGGGATCAATATGAAACGATCTTTTGATAGTGTCACCCACCGCGCAGCTCTAGAAAACCTCAGGGCAACTAAACCAGGGCCTAGAATATACAACTATGTTAAAGACCTCCTAAGTGAAAGGACGATTAAAGTGAAACTTCATGAATGTGTGTCACCTAGCAACCCAATCACGCGCGGTACACCTCAAAGTTATATTCTCTCACCAACTTTATTTAACATTGCGATGATGAAGCTACCCACATTACTAGAAGAAATACTAGATACATAGCATAATCTGTACGCCGATGACATAACTATTTGGTGCAGTCGAGGATCACCAGGATGGCAAGAACACATTCAAAATGGGCTAGATGCCATACGTGAATACGCCGGAACACTAGGGCTCGAATTTCCCCTCCGAAATCAGAATGTATTGTCATTAGTGAAGACGTAAGCAAGCGAGGCGACAAATATAAGAACTTAATAAAACTTCTAAATGAATGACCCTGATGAGCCGTCCATCGTCTCATCAGGGTCGACGAATACTGAACACACTGGGATACGAAACCGTTACTTACCCCCTATTCTGCCGAAGTTACCAACATGGGATAGTTTGCCAAGGATAAAAGTAGACCTCATTCCAACAACTATGTACCCGGAAAAGAATTAAAAAAACAGCCGTCAAAAATAATAAATATAATGCAGCAGTCGGACGATAAAGACACATACTATACAGATGCTAGTAATAACGCCGACCGCAGCAAAGCAGCGGTCGTGGGTCATGACTCGACGCTTGTGAAATGTTACTTGAGAGTCCCAACGCCTTAAGACGCAGAATTGTTGGCGATAATGCATGCCATGACGGAAACGACACATACACCTGACATGATTACAATCCGAAAAGACAGTCATGGCGCTTGCAGAGATATTTAAAATGATGACCTGCCTTTACACATACGCACAAAGCTCCACATGTACACGCATGCTCACCCCCTTCTACACGTACGTATACAGTGGGTTCCAGGCCATCATGGATTGCGAGGAAATATAAGAGCACACCAGCTCTCCCGCGCAAAAAATCCGGGACCTCCTATCCTTCGGCCTGTCGAAGACACTTGCAATCCCAGAAAAGAGTGGAAGATGCAGCGGAACGAAGGGCTACATATTTTGAAGTCTCGCAGGGAAGCATCAACACTTCTCAACACACCATCCTACACGCATTCGAGAGAAGACGCCCAAATCATACGAAAAGCACAAACACACACATTACTCAGGCCACGCTATACGCATTATATTAACAGGGACCCAAGCTCCCGCACTTGCCAACAGTGCAGGACCTATGCATCAAATAAGCGCACCTTGTGGGAATGCCCTTCCAAGTCTCCGTATCTTCAGAAAGACAATACTTTGTAAACTACCACACAACCAGCGTCGCGGCAGCTGGGAGGAGTGAACCACTCCTCACGAAACTTTGAAAAACTGTGGCGGCCGCTTCTGGTGCACCACGTCAAAAACGTGCTGGGGCAGGAGGCATGAGCCTGTATACCAGGAGGCCCGGACTAGGGCCTGAGTTCCTTTGAGACTAACAAATGTTATTTCTTTCTCTCTCTCTCTGATGAGTACAGCATCGAGCTGTTGTGCTGACAAACCCTGGTTCGATGCTGCCATCGGGCACGGGATTTATTTTTATTGAAGCGGCCCGAAACAAGGCGAGACAGGAGCCTACCTATACGCATACCTATACCTATACCTACCTACCGCAAAGTGTCTGGGATGAGGCAAGCAATGCTTCTCACTGGAAACCACCACAGAACGTATGTCAACTAGCTGCACGGCAGAGCTTTTTTTCCACTGTCTGCGTCCAGTGATGTTTGATCATATTTGCCAAGGGAGATATTATAGAGGGTGAGGAAGACTAATGCCAGAAAGTAATGGGACAATTTGGCACGCCCATTCAGTCACCTGTACGTTATTTTCCACACGCGTGCCTGCCATGTCCAAGTGAGGTCAGAATGTGGTTCGCGCAAGTAGTGGCTTTGCGTAAGTGCACTTTGGGTGAGCGAAAAATACGACCGTCGGCCTACGCCCACACTCTACGCCACTTGGAGCCAGTGACCGCCTGTGTCGTCGCTCATGTTCCTTACTGTGTATTGGTCTCTTCAATGGCAAATATGACCTTTAGAGCCCAAAAGAGATGTCCCAGCAAGTCTTATTTCACCCAACACAGTGAATAAACGTTATTTTCTAGGCAAAGTCAACTTTCAAAAATATACATGTAAGTATAAGTTTACCGGAATCTCGGGCAATGTTGTAAATTTAGGGAATTGGAGGGTTATAGCGCATTTTAGCGTGTATGGAATCAAAAATATGCGTTTGCCGGATAGCGAATATTTCACTAAAATACTGCATGAAAGCTTTCTTAGCTCATTTTGAATTCACAATGTTATAGTTCAATTCTTAGTTCAGTTCTCGGCTGAATTCACAAGAATAGTTGCGGCAGCTGGCGAACTTTCACTCTTGCTTAGAAACAAACACACAAAAAGAGGAAAAGGAACAGGCTGCGATGCATGTCTCGCGATGAGTAAGAATTCGCACAACTCTTCCGACTCACTTTAAAAAATATGTTGTCTTTTTGTTGACTCTTAAAGCGAAGTAAACCTAAACTGACGTAGACCCAACATCAAACTGCACTGCCTGCATAACGTTAAGTAGATAGAAGAGCTTGCTGTTGGGCGAGTTGATGCATATTAGCAAACGTACGCCTGCCCTTGTTTCATGCTCTCTTTGTGGTCGTTTGTTCGCGCAGTTAAAAATGTTTGTTAAGTAGACAGACGGAAGCTCAAGATGGCCCCCCGGTCAAGCGCAAGTAACATACATTGTTACTGCGAGGACACTGGATATTTAGGAGAGAGCTGTTTTGGCTCCTCTTAAGGTTCCTTCGTGATGCAGAGTGTGAATGAAGAGCCGTGCGTGTGGGTCGACGTGGAATGGATGACGCGCAGCTTGTTGCGCTCGAGTCAAGTTGCTTTTGTTACCAAGTGTTACGTTACCATATGGAATGTGACGGGTTTCAGACCCTATACCGCATTTTATAGGTGGCGCTCGGGCGGAGCAATTGCTGCAACTTTTGCAATGTTATAGGTCCCCCTGCAGCAATAAACGCTTCTCTTCCTCCTCCTATATCGGACAACGTTGGACTAATTTAGGGAGAATGTGGACCCAGCTGGCATAGATGTATGACGTTTGTATGCGTGCATGTGTTCTTTCGAGTTAGAATTGGTGGCGAGTTAGCTTTCGTGTTGTCTGCTTATCATGCCTTTGTGAGTTTTGCGCTGTGCTAGAGAAATTGGCCTGCCGTCTATTGCATACGCGACAACGCCAAGTTGACTCACGGTGTTGACTAAGCAGCATTCCTATGTCATCTTACAAACTTAGCAAATATATTTTAAAGATTCCACGGCTACCTTAACTCTTAACAAGAAAAACGGGAAAATACAGATAATGAAATGGTCAAGCAAGGTGACACAATCTCTCCAATGCTATTCATTGCGTGCTTAAAAGAGAAAGGCAAAGAAAAGACAGGGAGGTTAACCAGAGATTATCTCCGGTTGGCTACTCTGTACCGGGGGAGGGGGAACGGGATACGATAGATGAGAGAAAAAGAATACGAAAAGAGAAGAAAAAAAACGCACACACACAATACAGCACTGTTTCTGTGGGCGCTATCACGCAGTCTGCACAGTGTTACACAGTGTTACACAGTGTGACCGCCCCACTTATAAAGTCTACGTCACACAGTGTACAGTCACAATTTGTCACAAATTCCGGTGTCTGGTCTGTTAATAACGCAGCAGTGCCTTCTGTTCGTGTAGCAGTGCTGATGTTCGTGTAGGTCAGTATTCAAGCTATTGTACTGGGAAGGATTAGGAGTGAGTATCAACGGCGAATATCTCAACAACCTACGGTTTGCAGATGACATTGTCCTGTTCGGCAACGCTGCGGGTGACCTACTACAAATTATCTACTACCTTAGCTGACAGAGTGATAGAGTAGGGTTGGGTATAATATGCAAAACGCAAAGGTAATGTTTAGTAGCCTGGCAAGAGAATGAGAAATTGTGATTGGATGAGTCTTTTTTTAGTAAAGCTGTATCATCATCATCATCATCATCATCTAGGCCAATTACTCACAGGTGACCCTGATCATGAGAAGGAAGTGTACAGAAGAATAAAAATGGGGTTGGAGTGCACACGTACAACAGGCATTATCAAATCATGACCGGCAACTTGCCGCTATCCTTGCAAATAAAAGTGCGCAGTCATTTAATTTTGCCGGTACTAACAAATAAGGCAGAAACTTGGAGGTTAACAAAGAATCGTAAGAAGTTAAGGACTGCGCAACGAGCGATGGAACGATGTTAGGCGTGAAGTTCATAGACAGGAAGACAGCGGTATGGATTGAAGAGCAAATGGGGATAGCCGTTATTCTACTTGATATTAAGAGGAAGATGTGGAGCTGGGCAGGCGCTGTAATGCGCATGGCAGATAATTAGTTATATATTAGAGTTATAGAATGGCTACCAAGAGAAGGGAAGCGCCGTCGAGAACGGCAGATAATTAGGTGGTGTGATGAGATGAGGAAACTTGCGAGGATAAGATTGGGTCAGCTGGCGCAAGACTATAGGGGTAATTGGCGGGGAGGGCCTTTGTCCAGCAGTGAGCATAAAGAAGAAGATGATGATGAGGATTATGATGATGATAATGACGGCTACAACCAACTGTATTACGGGACAGACACAGCCCTTCGCTGTGTCTGTCCCGTAAGATCTTATGGCGTTCTCTTTGAATTAGGGGCCTCAGCCTCGGGTGATCCTATTACATTTTTGGACTTTTGGGTGATCAGCACAATACTAAACTTGTATTAAGTGTTTTGCGTCCCTCTTCCAAGTCATCATCATCTTTCATTACACTTTTTCTTCCCCTTTCCCTCTTCCACAGTGCAGCGTAGCAAGCTATAAAGTGCGCTAACTCACGCTGGCCTCTCTGCCTTCCTTCAAGTAAACTATCTCTGCCTCGTGCGGCCGGGCACCCGTTTGTTAGACTGTAACCGGAAATCTGAAACAAAAACGCTCACATGCGCGTGAACGTTTCGCGGCATGTCACCACGCGAAGCCCGTTGACTCCCCGTGGCGACAACGCCACTTCCGGGCGTCGAAAGGCGCCCGCAGTTCGTCACGAGGAAGAGCCGCGCGCGCGACCGGCGCTGTCCTCACCCTCTCGCTGTGTAAACAGGCGGTGCGCTCAAGTGAGCCTCTCCTGACAGCGCGTGTTTGCACGCGCCCTGGTGTGAGCATGGACAGCGTATGTACTGTATACTATACGGAGGAGAGCCCGTCAGCCCCCTCTCGAGAGGCTTTCTCGATGGTCGAGCGACCGCATGTGCGACAAGCAGACACAACGTGATAACGACAGCTGATGGACATCTAATGGGATTACCATGCAGCGCGTCCGCGCGCACCCCCGGGAGACAGCTTGCGTGTGTGCGTTGCGCGCGCTTCTTGAATGCAAACCAGCAGGCAGTGGCATTGTGAAACACGTTTACAGCGCCTAAAGAAACACAAAACACAAGCAGCACGAAGTGCACAGTACGTCAATTGCTGTGCTGTATAGTTTCTGTGAAAGGCTCACATTCGCGGCGAAATTCGGCAATACACCCATACATCACTCCCGATGCACGCACACCACGGATTTATTTGTTCAAGTAAAAACAACAGGAGCATTGAAAGGCTGCTCAGCTATGTTTGTTGATGGGTATAAATAAATAGACAGTACTTCTCGGAGACATTTGCGATGTTGATTTTGCGTATATTATTTAGAATCTGCTTTAATGTAATCGCAGCAAGGATAATTTTCACGCTGATAACGCACTATGTTGTTTTCGCACACACACATGCACGCACGCACACACGCACTCATTTTTGAGGTTGACTCGAATATGAATGAGATTGTGCCAAACGCGAGAAGGGTGAAATGTCGAGCTGTCTCTTACAGTCAAGCCGTATTTTTAATGGTTTTCGATAAATTAACAGCCCGTTTTACCATTAATACAGAGCAAGCTTGGCGTCCCAGTATTCGCTAGATTGTCAAGCTTCTGTGATTACGCTGTCCCTTATGAAGTACAATTTATCAAGAGCTCAAATGAAGTATTATATACAAATACTTCATTATACAAATACAAATATTAGCAGAATACAGGTTTAAAATGCAGTCTTATCAGCCCCTTAGCATCTGTGTGTTCCTTTTCTTTTCGTATTCTCTTTCATCTATCGCAACCCATTCCCCCTCCCCCTGTACAGGGTAGCCAACCGGAGATAATCTCTGGATAACCTCCCTGTCTTTTCTTCGCCTTTCTCTCTCCCTCTCTCTCGAGAAATGCGCGTGGACTGCAGCGATGGCAAAACGAAGAATCCGCGTTTCCCCCCACCGTTTTTTTTTTTTTTTGGAATGGTCATTGCACGCGCTTGAAATGCATAAAAAAGCTCACAAAATCAAATAAAATTAAAGAAACTATCCAATAATGTAACAGTCGAGAGTATTCAGATTTAATCCCAAGAGAACACACAGTTGCACCTTCGGTAAGTAGTATCAAACAATACCCAATGCCGAATGCCATTTTTGTGCGATATTTGTGTGCGATTGGGTAAAGTCTGCTTCCTTTTTTATTTCAGGTTCCTGTTCGATGATGCACAGCCGGCAAGGTGAAGTATTCAAGAACTCTGCGAAAAATATTAGCGTTTGCGAATAGCGATTATTCGATTTGTTGTTGGAAAGTTTCAAATATTCGCACACCCCTAGCTGTCTTTTCAGTACATTTGACCACAAAGAGCGGTGTGTCACGTATACGGAGTGATCATTTGTAAGTTTTACGGAATTTTTAAAAATCGCCATTGCAGTCAACATAATTGTAGTCTGAGCTACAATATACAGACTAATTAACATTCAACTAATTAACCTAAAACACTAATCACCTTCATAATTAATTAACTTTCGGCACATATTGCAATTAAGGAATTGTAGCCGGTGAGCTTGCAAGGTGTGTACATACGGAATAAATTTCCAGAATGACACCAGTTTGGAGATATGCGTCATCAAACTCGTCGTAAATGTTCACTGTTGTTCCAGTTACTTTTTCAACAAAACGCTCTTTTATGCATTGAAGCACAAATTTAACTGGAAAGCCCGCGTATTTCGTCCCACACTTTGGAAAATAATATCTCGAAACTCGTGTCATCCTGAAAATTTATTTCAAGTAGATGTGTCTTGCAATCTCACCGGCTACAATTCGTAAATGCCAATATGGGCCGTAATGTAATTAAGTAGGAAGTTAATTAGTGATTTTTTGTTAAGTATTGTCATATATGTTTCGATTTCTCGTGCTAGCAATGTCCACCTATTCGAATAATCCTTCTCAAGGACAAGAATTATGCTTTCTTCCACTGCAGGTGATTTTCAAAAGTTCCGGCAAGCTTAAAAATGATCACCCCGTATATTAACGCGATAAGCGTTAAGGGCCCCGTGTCGCAGAAAATCCGGCGTTGGCTTCGGCGTTAAGCATCGGCGTCAGGCGGAAATAATCATGCGGAACCACATCATCCCGAACCACCCCGACAACACAGGCCCTCTGCGTGGAGCAAGTCGTTAGTGAACAAAAATTAAACTTCTCAAAGTAAAATCCGTCAGAAAAATCGTAAAGTACGACTTAACCACAACCTACAGACGTGATAGCGTCGGATTGTAATTTGAATATACGAGAAAAAAGCCTGATAAGCAGCCAGGGTTCTTTGAATGCTATCGCGTTCCACTCTTAAAGGCGAAGCTTAAGTGTCCTCCAATTCTGATTTTGTTTCGCTGTACTTTGGTTCTAGGCAACATTGGGGGAAATGTTGAAAACCGAGCCTTTCTAAATTTTGATGGGGCCCCATGTCGCAGGAAATACGGTGTCGGTGTCCAATAATGCCATCGCGTTCCACTCCTAAAGGCGAATCTTATAAGCATACTCCAAGTTTTTGTTTATCAAATCTCTCACGGCGCCCAATGAACATAAAATGAATGAGTCCTTAATGTAGCCTTTTTCTGCACCTTAAAACGCAATAAACAGTAGGATGTGCATAGAAAAATTATTGATCAACATGAACGTTATATACGTACATATATATCTGAGCGATGAGCAAGCACCGCTTCATATGCAACGGTGTTCTTATTTTTTATTTTATTAGGTTGGTCTCTTCTTTTTCAATATCGTTTCTTTTTTCTTTTTTTTTTTCATAGTAAAAGCAGTGCAATAGAAACGGCAACACAAGACAGAAAAGTACGCAGGACAAGCGCTGATCCGGTGTAACGATTCCAAAACCGCAGTTGGAAACTTTGCCAGTGGCAAAATCCACAAACCGGCCATGCAGATTCTAAACAAATATCCACTACGTGATCGCCAGATTCAAATCATCTGGGTCCCAGCACATTCCTCACACACAGCAAATGAGGCTGCCCACAATTATGCCCGAGGTTTCGTCAGCTGGACGGTGGGAGGCCTCGACCTGGGTTCAGCGAGGGATCGCATGGTGACTTAAATTTCCACGAAATTACTATGCACTACCGCGAAGGTAGACAAAAATACCCCCCTCCACATAAATCACTGGATAAACTGCAACAGGTGACCTGGAGATAGTTTCAGACTGGCTCATTTGCCGACCCTTGCAAGTATTCGCTAATATTTCCGGGCTGCTTCTCACCTAAATGCTAAAACTGCGACGCCTATAAAGCGTACCTGACACATATATTGAGCGACTGTCCAGGGCTCAAAGCTAGGGCGGAACTCCAACTTAATAACACTTCGGACTGGGAGGTAGCGGTGTCCAGCTCGGATCCCGCGGTCCAGCTGCGGACCGTCAACAGGGCTTTGTAGGTCGCCGAAAGTCAAGGGCTTACGGCCACCTCACGCGGCCTAGCATAAGAAACCCAATAATTCAAATGACTCTGCATCTGACGAAAATAAATGTTTCCCCTCCTCCTCCTCCGGTGTCTTCGCCGTTCCATTTGCACTGTAAAATAATTTACACCCTTAAAAGTGAAAAAGGGTGTAAATGTGTCTATAACTCACACCCTTAGGGTGTTACTTATATAACTCACACCCCAAGGGTGTGAGTTATAGACACATTTACACCCTTTTTCACTTTTAGGGGTGTAAATTATTTTACAGTGTTGCGCTGCTTTTAATGTGAAGATCAACCAACCCGCCCCGTTTTACACTCTTTTATTGCAAAGTACTGCCACTGCTTTTCACGGCTGTCATCGGTAGTGTAAGAGATGACAAAGTGCGATGTATCGGCGTGTTCGATTCCGAGCGCAAACGAGAGCACAAACGTCACGGGACGTAGTGCTCTCGTTCCACCAGTCAATCACCTCATCCGATTTTGCTCAACCAGCCAATCAGCACGCACCTGACGGCGATACTGTCGCCGAGGCGATACTATCGCCGAAAGCGATCGTCGCAGAATACGTCTGCTTGTTAATATGGCGCTTCCAGTGCTGTAGTATATATAGGCTACCTGGTTTCATTTCTTTTCACAAACGCTGTATGTCTTTTCCCTTCTCTTTCTCATTTTCGTTGGTGTTCATTGAAGAGGAGACAGGTGTCGTCTTTCGCGCCTTATATACACAGTATTGAGTGTTGCGTAAAACCGCACTGAGCTCTTTTGTAAACGAATACACCGGCTACACATAGATACTTCGCACTTAATAGCCTACTTGTTTTCACTGCAAGCTTAAGCCAAGCACTTCCAGCCTGCTCAGAGGAACAGCAATCTTTTGTGCTAATATATATATATATATATTTTACTTGCTGTACATAATAAATCACATGACGCTTTTTCTTTCTTGTCCTTTACGAAGGAACACTCCCCCGGCCCTCGTCAGTTTGTGAGCTTGTAGCAGGACAGGAAGAACATCTAAAAAAAATAATAATAATAATAACGGCCTGCTGGACTGTGTTCGTTTTAATCCCAGTCCTCGGTTAACGCGCAGCCGGAAAGCTGTCGCTTCCGAATCACAATCAACCGCACGGCGCGTCGGTGGCACTGCAGCTCGCCCGATCTCTGACGCATGACGATAGCTCAGCAAGTCTCTTTGCGGCAGGCTAATTGCCGTTCGCGGCGTATCAAAGCACAAACGCAAAGCCGCATTGGGGCCATGAGGTCTGCTTCTTAACGCACGCGAACAACAACAGACGGCGAAGGAAAGCAGACACACACAAAGGCTCGGCTCCGGTCACGTATTTGCGCACGTCACGGCCCGCCGTGCGTATGGCACCGCAGCATGCATTGTCTGCAGATGGCCGCATTATACATGTATGCTGCAGGCCCGGCTGAAATGAGACCCTGAACGCAACCAGCTGAAACAGAGGGAGGCGGGGCCAATCCGTGCGTCGGGAGGGGGAAGCGTTCCAGAGTGGGGCACGTACGGGTCGTGACCCGGCCGCTGATTGGTTGCGACTGGCGCTAAACGACCGAGGGCGAGAGTCGCGAGCCATGCTGCGCGCGCAACTGGAGAGCGGGATTGGGGGTTGGCAACACTACCATTACGAGAGGGCGCTCGAGCTCGTGTTGTACGCGTTGGCCGTGCGTGTGGTGGTTTAGGTTTCCCCCCCTTCTTATGGGAGCACACTGGGCGGTTAAACAGAACGCCCCTCGGTGGCTTCCGAGTTCTTTATTATTATTGTTTTCCTTGCTGCTTCTGCCATTTACATGTTTGTCTGCTCTTTGATTCCTGCACTCAACGTGGGGGAACTACGACATGGAAAGCGTTTTTGACGACAAGAGGATTGGAAGCCATTACAGGGCTCTCAACTTTTATGTGTCGACCACGAAATGACAGAGTACGTTATTGTCGATACTCTGCCACGTATTGCTTGTGTTCACATCTGACTGATTGAATTAACGCTTGCTAGTACTGGCCTTAGGGCACGAATGAGGCCCCAACCTATATCAAAGCAAAGTGGTGGTGGTATAGTAGCAGCTACATCCTGTTTTAAGCTTTGCGATCAAGGCGGGCAATCGCTTTGTCTGAGCGTCGCTTGAAATGTTACTTAGGCATGTCACCAAACGTCCAATAAACCACAGTCAGTTAGGAATACAAGGAAACCGCTTGAAAATTACTTGCGGTCTATGATGGACACTTCTAGAAACACTACGCTCAAGAATAAGCACGTCCATTTCTGCACGATAGCACGGGCGCGTCAAGTGTTCGACGTACCCGGCCTCGTTGCACGAGGAACAAAGCGGACAAATCGAACCCCACAGTACTATACTGGCGTATTCAGGCTTCCTCTCGGCGAAACCGCTCCGTCGCACAGAGTTCATGTTGTGGAATTGAAAGCCACTGAAAGAGAGCATATATGATGTCTATACTTTGTACGTAGTTCGATCGCTTTTTGGAGAGTTGACTTTTGAGAAGTGTGAGAGTGCTTAGTATTCCAGAGCGTCAACTTAGTATTCCTGGGCATATACACATGCACAGCTGGCTGCGTCCGATGTGACGGGTCCGTCTGTGTATATATATACTTGGAGGTTATCTGTATAAGATTCGACCAAGTTTAGGTGCTTGAGAACGAGAGACTTTGCTTCTGCGGAAGGTATGGAGCCCTTTTAACAGGATACCTCGTATACGCTAAAGTTGCAGACGATGTCTTCGAATGTGGGCATTTCCAACGTATAGGCGTGAGGCACCATGTGATGGGAACAGTGTAGCCGTCCTTCATATACTGTTCGGTAATCGTGAAACTGAGTCCATTCCAGTGGGTTATGGTGTATAATGCGAACCACCAATTTGAGAATGGGCTCCAGTGCAAGTTTTGTTCGCTATTCACCCTTACGTTATTTGAAGCTACATACGTGGGGACCCATGACGTGGTGAAAAGCGAGCACTTCCCCACTCATGTGGTCGACAGAGAACTGGTGATAGCCTCCATAACCTTCGTACGCATGCACCCCGAACTTCCCCATTGCATCATCATTCGGCACTCGATCCGAACATGCATACGTCCTTGCTCTCAGATTACTCGAAGTAATCCAGAAGTATCTCCAGAAGTATCTCAGGGAAATCGGAGCGCTGCCAAGAATTACACCTCCATTTCATATTTCATAGATATATAATAGCACTTAGTTTTACTAACTGCGGCTCCTATCTTCTTCTTCGAAAAGTGCACGCGCTATATGTAGCAAACGGGATAAGTAAGCATTATTCAGTTCTTACGAGCATAAAGTTGAGTGCCACGCGATCAGCAAAACAATACGCTGCCGCATAGCGGCGCCTCAATTCAGTTATACGCGGTAACGCAGAAAGAACGCACGCAGCAAAGCTCTGAACTGCGAAGCTTACTCAAAGTGTACATCGAAGAGAACAGCTTCTTTCACGCACGCACTTACACCGGTGTAGATTGGTAGCTTCGAACGAGCGAGCAATTTATTTGAATGGAATTAGAAATGTTGGCAACTATTGCGTTGGCGGCTCCTCCACAAACAATACAATTTTCAATGATTAATGGATGATATCATGAGGTAAAACGAAAAAAAAAAAGTATGGCAACATAGCGAATTTTGTAAAGTTGCTTGGAGCGTCGCCCGCTGGACACTTCACGATGACTCTAACAAAAGCAAAGGCACTATAATAATTATTACTTGATCGGGCTATAAGAGGCTGTTAATCTTAACATGATTAACACGCAATACGGTTTCTAGTTTAGCGATAAGAACACACGTATATTTATAGGATTGTTCAATTGTTTAAAAAAATTAAAATGAGTTTTGGTCACCGTATAGATCCCGTTCAGGTTCTCCATCTATCGAGAATTAAAACACCTGTCTTGAAAACAAGCCCGTTGGAGCAGTCAACGTCTATATAGTCAATTTTGTTTCTTCAGGAGTCTGCAAAACATGCCTGGCGCTAACTGAAAACGCTCACACTTCGTGCACGTGAGCACTAAATGGAACGATAACGCCATCAGGCTCCGTTCTTTGCATATAATCCTTTGTTATATATGAATGGTTGCCCCGTTGATTAAAGACGGAAAAAGACATAACGTCACCGGTCATGGCGTGTGCGTGCAAAGATGTACTAGCAAATCACGCGCGTGCTTTTGCTATTTATTCTTCGATCGTTTCACGTCTGTACTTACGAGAATGCCAACTCTCACGCCACAGTCGAGCCCTTTGTGTCGGTGTATTTCCCTTAAACCCCCGCCTCACGTTGCAAGACATGCGTCCATCGACTACTCAAAGGTTTCTTCTCCTCATAACCATCGGTTAGCGTCTGCAAATAGCGCCGTGCATTGTATAATTAACGGGTCTGGTCGAAGGTTCGCCTTTCATTGTGACGGACAAGCAACGCGTAACGGTGCGCCTAAAAGGCGTCTCCCAACGACTGCCAATTACAAATGAGCGTTTGTATGCGCATGCCGCTCATACTGATCTCGACAACGATTCTTCTTCCGGCCGCTTCAGCTGCGCATAACTGGCCATATATAACAGACTTCTCTTCCTTTTTTTTTTTTTTTTCTTCCGCGTGAAAGCTAACGACGAGATCAAGTTTCGTAAAGGACTCGGGCTATACGGCGTTTACGTAAACACTCACTGCGCACTCTCGAGCATAACGTGGACGATAAAAGCGGAAGCCCTACTCGTTTTTCTTTCTGTCTTATAAGCGCCACTCTTTTCACGGCCGTCGATGGATGCACCACGGTGCAGAGCTAACTGTGGTTATATAGTGCGGCGGGGTGGACTAAAGCAGCGGGACGTTGCTGCGGCTCCCTCAATTGACGCGTCCGGAAGACGGGATGGAGGGAATTGTGTGTGGGGCGGCGGGGCTGGCAGAAGAGTCAATCCTGACTGGCGGCGGTGTTCGCTTCTAATCGGCGCGAGATTACGTGCGGTCGAGTTCACGCATTCATTCACGCGGAACCCGACTGGGAACGTACGTTGAGGAGGGGATGACCGACAGGCCTCCTATATCCGCTACGTGCAGGCAATAATAGAAAATAAAATGTACGGTGAAAAGAGAATGAGCGCGGAGTGAACATTGCAGCAGAGTTCAGCAAACAATTGTGTCTGCGCGCAGCCTATCTGCACGGTACGACGAAGCATGAAGCGCACAATAGAGGCCCGGGGGTGAAGGTGTCTTAAAAGATCGCGGCGCCTCGGGCGAGTGGTGCGTCGATCGCGCGTTCTCACTGAGGATCAAAGAGCGTTCTCACAGCGGTGAGTGGCGCCCCGCGGCGGAGCCGCTGTTAACTAAGAAGCGGTCGCGCCGCCCCTTGCAGGCTGGATCGAGGGTTCGTGTGGCGGTAGATTATATTATGCGCCACACGGCGTTTCCTCGTAGCTCTGGGCATTCGCTGTGCACGTTTGTACACACAGGGTGCGCGAAAACCCGTATTTCTTTCTCTTCTCCGATCCCTTTGTCGGCGTCGTATACACAGCCTATAATACAGGGTGTCGTAATCCGAAAGAAAGCGGAGAGCGAGCGCGTCATGGTTTCACAAGGTGGTTCGACGACTACGCGTATTTCACTCGCAGGTGTACGAGAAGCGTCAAAATTGCCTTGGATACACAGCCACATATCCACAGCCGGCAGCATGACTACAAAATGCAACAAAAACATACAGACCGCCTTAATAGTTTAGGGATCTGAGGAGAATCAAGCTTAATCGGATCGTGTGGGTTGAGGAATTGCAGCTCGAAGGCTTTCTATTCGAGTACAAGGAAGAAAGAAAGGGTTTTAAAAACAGGCTTTCTAGCGAAGACAGCAAACAAGTGCGTGTTCACTGATCGCACCCGAGTATATTCAGCCATCTCCTGCTAAATTGCTTGCCCTCGTTTTTTTATATCAATATTTTATTTCTGCTCGATTTGGGTTACAATGTCCTGCGATGTTCCATGGCAATGCAGATTTGCACCTATACCATGACAACGCACATTTGCTTTCGTGAGCTTCAGACCAGCGTGGTGTCAAGTACATAGGTTCTCACCGTTGTGGTTACTGCTGCGCAGGACAGCACCCAACCAGTACATGCTTCCGCAGCAACATTATAACCACTCTCTTTTTTTTTTTATGCTTTCTCGGTTTGCACCCGAAAAAAATTTTCCCGCGCTACTATGCTAAACTAAAAATAACATATAAAAAAGAGGAACATTGCAAGGCGCATTGAGCCAGTGACAAGGCCACTTTCCAGGGACTGACGACCATGCGCGATGGATCGGTTCCGCGCACTCGAGAAGCGCTTTCTACAGAACTGCGGGATGCCCGCGTTTTCCGATATGCGGTACGCAGAGGGAAATGGCTGTGCATGAGTCGGGCGTGAGCTATGTGGTTCTCCGCAGGACGTCTCGTCGCTCACGTCTATGCCTGGCGCGCGCGGTGCCGTACGCGGCTTTTGAAGAAAGTTTCGGGGTTTTTTTTAAAAGCCGCTGCTGCTCTACGGGATGGCATCGCTCCCTTTTTTTTTTTATTCCGGTGCCCGTTCCTTTCTCGCCACTTGGACGAGAGGTTGGCAGACGACGGAAGTGGGTGCCCCGCGGTGAGAGGAAACAGCGGAAGTTGGTCGGTAACCTTATGCTGTTCCGTTTGTGGAGTATACGCGCGTAACGCAAGGAGGAAATTGTTTTCGCGCCGCTCTTGTGTGAAGCGCGGTTTTGCGTCAGGAAACACGAGAACGGGCACACGACCAACTGCAGGAACGCCTCTTTGTGCGAGAAGAAAGACGGCTCGCTGCTTGGCTTATGTGTTAGCTGTATACGGGCAACGGAATATGGCAGCGACTTGCTTCATTTCGCTTACACAGCAGGTATATAGACCTGCTGCAACTGCAGCGGCAACGGTTCTGGTAATAGGAAAGCTTTTTTTTTTTTTTTTTTTTGTCTTCCGCATTGGCGTTACATACTGCTCTGGAATATGCCGTGTTAATACTCTTGCAGAGGTGCTGCATCAGCTTTATGTAACGTGGTGAACGTCGTTAATTTCTCAACAATATCTGTATATGCGACGGCTGTATCATCATCATCAACCTATATTTATGTCCACTGCAGGACGAAGGCCTCTCCCTGCGATCTCCAATACACCTGTCTTGCGCTAGCTGATTCCAACTTGGGCATGCAAATTTCCTAACTTCATCACCCCACATAGTTTTCTGCCATCGTCGACTGTGCTTCCCTTCTCTTGGTATCCATTCTGTAACTCTAATGGTCCACCTGTTATCCATCCTACGCATTACATGCCTGCCCAGCTCCATTTCTCACCTCTTAATGTCAACCCCCCCCCCCCCCCTCCAGCTATCCCCGTTTGCTCTCTGATCCACACCGCTCTCTTCCTGTCTCTTAACTTTAGGCCTAACATTTTTTTTTCGTTCCATCGCTGTATACGAAAGCGCATCAGGTTAATCTTCATGATGATCAGTGCGCACGAGAACTAGTGCAAGATCGGGAGAACACCAGACAGGCAGTGATCATCATGAATACGTTCACACTGGAGCACTTTAAAGGTTAATTGCCATAAAGGCTGATCATCATCACCACCATCATCATCAAAAACATCATCAACAACATTATCATCATGATAATCTAATTTTCCTTCTGCGCACGCCATTCATTGGGTTCATCTTGCCAATGCCTTCAGATCTCCCATTGTTTCTTGAAGAAAATAATTAATTTTTTTCGGCCTGTCATTGAGTGCATCGCATTCATGTTCGGGATAACTTGGCGATCTGAAATCCACGTACGCAGGAAACATCGGGCCTGATGTCCACTGGGAAGCAGAAAACGAGAGATCGTGTCTGATTCAGGAAGGAAGGAAGAAGAAAGGAGTAATAGGTGGAAAAACAGGGAGGTTAGCCTGTTCTCAGACCGGCTGGCTACCCTGTGCTGGGGAAAGGGGGCAAGGGGAATAAAAGATAATAGAAAAGAGATGTTGCCAAAAAAAAAGGGGGGGGGGGGGGGGCAAAAGCACAGAAAAAGAAAACAGATTACGGCACTGCTTAAAGTCAGAGTTTCCATATTTTGCGCACTTCTGGACTGAAAAAACCTAAACGACGTATACATATTGCCATTTTCGTGGATGCCACAGCGACTAGGCAACGATTAATTATTATATCGTACCCTTCGTCAACTACTCGATGGTGGCCTTGTCAGATCTCTGTGACTAGCAGCTCATGTGATCCATGACGTAGTGCGGAGAACAAACTCGGGAGGGCTGCCTTGGAATAACAAATGATTGACCATATATGGTGTGGCTCCTCGTCAACAAGAGTCCAGAATTAGTCGTAAAAACAGAGAATGAGCCAATACGTATGGAAAAAATGTGTCATGCTAAAGCACCACTGACTCCGGAAGTTTGTCATACCCAGGAATTTTTTACCTTAGTCCTGCAGCCACCTGTCGAACTTTTCCGCAATGCACCAGCTTAACTCAATGGACAGTATTCCTAGAAATAATATTTCAAAAGTCCACCCGAATTTCAACAGCTTTCACTTAGCAACGTCGGTTGGGTACACCCTTCTAATAACATGTGTATTTAAGGCTCTTATTAGTAACTTTCCTGCTGCGTTACAGCATTGATCCTAACCCTGGCAAACAAATTCTGGTATAACGCCGCAAATACCATACGACTTGTAAGCTTGTACGACTTAATAATAAAGAGACGGTCTGTTTATTCCGCCATTTCAATAAACATCTACTCCTTCTGTGCCCGCAGCCCCAGGGCACAGAAGGAGAAGAAGTTCATTAAAATGGCGGACAGGAGGCTGGACAGAACGCTGAAGGGGCGATGTCCGAAATTCCTGGACATGTATACCAGTTGTTCTTCTTTCGCACACTTGGGCAAGATGTCAGAACCTACAGTGAAACAGTGTATACGACGTAATAGTTATTTTCCAGTCTTTGTGTTCTCGCTCGTTCAGCTATGCGCAAAAGAGGTATTTCCCGCCACTTCGTTTGTGCCATGCGATTGTCTTATGCAGCTCATTCGCAGAGATGAGGCCGGAAATAGCGCTGATGGCGCAACCCGGCGTACATGACCCCTGACCGACATACGCTTGCATTGAATACAAAGGAAAATTTAAGAGAAGGGGAGGAAGGGTGCATTACGCAATGTCGCACATATAAACGTCGCGCACTTATGGAAGCAGGTAGAGGCCCGTACGAGGACGTATACCGTGCAACTATCAGTAGCGCTCGAGCGGTCCGTTTTCGGTATTTGCCAGCAAAATCTCCTGATAACCTCCGGTCTGTCCAGCGCTCACTAAGTTCGGCATGTTTATATACAGAGTTGTCTGTCAATACTGTCATGACTCGCAAGTCTGGCGGCTCCGGCTGGATTATCAAGGTGCACTTTCGCGTTAACATCTGTTGCTAATTTTTGCATAACTGCTAGCTCTTCGGCCATCAGCCCTTGCTGGGGAGGTTTCCTCACGAACGTGTAGAATAGTTGCTTTTCCCGCAAGGACAGTGAATAGTGCGCGAGAAAGTGTGGCGCATTCCTAAACACATTTCTGCGATGGACTAGATTGGCCGACTCACGATGAAATAGTTGACGCGGAAAGAGACGCAAAGGCGCAGTAAATAGGGGATGTCGCGAAATTCTGCAAGTGCGCTTCTCCACACACCCCTTGCCCGACATTACCAAGATGGCGGACCTCGGGCTAGAATCGTAAGTAAGGCGTCGACGTGCTGGCCGGTGACGTGACACATGCCAGATTCTGCCCCCGCCACCATCCAAACTTTCAAAAAAGTACCGTCTCACCTTTAAGTGCATGTGCTACTAACGGGATCGCATCCATCTAGGTAGGCACAAGTCAGACGTGTGGGAAGGCCTGCTTACAGAATTTGGGATAACATCTTTTGCCGGCCGAGTCTGACAGGCTCACCCACCTTGTAGCAACTTTATCAACGTCACCAGCACCAGTTTTACTGGTTGTTCTGCATGGATGACGGAAAAAGACTAGGGGATAGCTTCACGTGACAATTTTGAAGCTTATTCATTAAATATATATATAAGGGAAAAGCTCGCGGTGAATAGGCCAGCACTATGTGAGAGGCAAGCGATAATTTCTAACTGACGAGAGCTCGAAGGGTATGGCGAAGAATGGAGCGGTGAACGGGCTGGCGAGGCTGATCCTGACGAGGACGTCACTAAAACCTATCCCGAACCAAACTATGGATTGGATGGTCCGGCCTATTTCCCAAGATTCCACGCGCAAGTGGGCCCCGAAGGAAAGGAAGTACAGCGTCAGAGGAGGTTGACTAACTTGGCTTGCCGTGGCTAGCTGCCTGAGATCACGCTCCCTCTTAGTCTTTTTTTCTTCCAAGGGTAATTGTTATTACCAGTTGCGACGCCTGTACACTTCAGGATTCGCAGCTCGTGTGCACGTACTGGACTATCCTGCACAAAACGTTCTGGGTGTGAGTAAGGTTAACTTTCTCAAAGCTATGTTTTCTGCGGTATAACAGCGATTAATCATTGAATTCATGGGCTACATGGCCGAAGCCTGAAGTTCATTCAATTCCTAAGCACGGATTGCGTTAAAGCACAACGCTTAGTTAATTCCGCCCAATATCGCCGGCTAAAAACTATAATAAACTACTTGTCTGCCATTGTATAGCCTTAGGCTTGAGGGTGTCGGTTTTAAAGCCTGCTCCATTTACTACTGCTTGTTTGCGAAGTACCCAATACGCAAACAATAAGAAGCCAACAAACATTGACACCAAGAACAACATAGGGGAAATTACTTGCACACACTAATTGAATTAAAGAAATGATAAATTAATGGAAATGAAAACGGATGAAAAAACAACTGTCCGCAGGTGGGGAACGAACCCACGTCTTCGCATTACGCGTGCGATGCTCTCACCATTGAGCTACCGCGGAACCGTTTTCCCATCCGCATTCTGGGGTATTTATGTTTTACAACTAGAACTAACTCTGGGAGTGTTAGCCAGCGCCACCACTCACAAGCCTAGGGGCGGATGTGGAACATCCTTTTCTGCCGCAGGCGTCACGAGCTCGTGATCTTTTTGGGTGATGGCAACTGGTCAATAAACCCACATATGCTCCCTGAAGGCATCAATGTTGCCGGATTCGAGCCCTCGTTATGTAATGAACGAGAAGAAAGGGAACCGAGGGGCTCGATTTTTAATATTCATATCATAAGAAGCCAACAAACATTGACACCAAGAACAACATAGGGGAAATTACTTGCACACACTAATTGAATTAAAGAAATGATAAATTAATGGAAATGAAAACGGATGAAAAAACAACTGTCCGCAGGTGGGGAACGAACCCACGTCTTACCAGTTGCTATCACCCAAAAAGATCACGAGCTCGTGACGCCTGCGGCAGAAAAGGATGTTCCACATCCGCCCCTAGGCTTGTGAGTGGTGGCGCTGGCTAACACTCCCAGAGTTAGTTCTAGTTGTAAAACATAAATACCCCAGAATGCGGATGGGAAAACGGTTCCGCGGTAGCTCAATGGTGAGAGCATCGCACGCGTAATGCGAAGACGTGGGTTCGTTCCCCACCTGCGGACAGTTGTTTTTTCATCCGTTTTCATTTCCATTAATTTATCATTTCTTTAATTCAATTAGTGTGTGCAAGTAATTTCCCCTATGTTGTTCTTGGTGTCAATGTTTGTTGGCTTCTTATGATATGAATATTAAAAATCGAGCCCCTCGGTTCCCTTTCTTCTCGTTCATTACATAACGAGGGCTCGAATCCGGCAACATTGATGCCTTCAGGGAGCATATGTGGGTTTATTGACCAGTTGCCATCACCCAAAAAGATCACGAGCTCGTGACGCCTGCGGCAGAAAAGGATGTTCCACATCCGCCCCTAGGCTTGTGAGTGGTGGCGCTGGCTAACACTCCCAGAGTTAGTTCTAGTTGTAAAACATAAATACCCCAGAATGCGGATGGGAAAACGGTTCCGCGGTAGCTCAATGGTGAGAGCATCGCACGCGTAATGCGAAGACGTGGGTTCGTTCCCCACCTGCGGACAGTTGTTTTTTCATCCGTTTTCATTTCCATTAATTTATCATTTCTTTAATTCAATTAGTGTGTGCAAGTAATTTCCCCTATGTTGTTCTTGGTGTCAATGTTTGTTGGCTTCTTATGATATGAATATTAAAAATCGAGCCCCTCGGTTCCCTTTCTTCTCGTTCATTACATAACGAGGGCTCGAATCCGGCAACATTGATGCCTTCAGGGAGCATATGTGGGTTTATTGACCAGTTGCCATCACCCAAAAAGATCACGAGCTCGTGACGCCTGCGGCAGAAAAGGATGTTCCACATCCGCCCCTAGGCTTGTGAGTGGTGGCGCTGGCTAACACTCCCAGAGTTAGTTCTAGTTGTAAAACATAAATACCCCAGAATGCGGATGGGAAAACGGTTCCGCGGTAGCTCAATGGTGAGAGCATCGCACGCGTAATGCGAAGACGTGGGTTCGTTCCCCACCTGCGGACAGTTGTTTTTTCATCCGTTTTCATTTCCATTAATTTATCATTTCTTTAATTCAATTAGTGTGTGCAAGTAATTTCCCCTATGTTGTTCTTGGTGTCAATGTTTGTTGGCTTCTTATGATATGAATATTAAAAATCGAGCCCCTCGGTTCCCTTTCTTCTCGTTCAATACGCAAACAAGTTATTTGTAAAGGGGTGAAACGTCGTATACGCAACGTAGATACGGATAGCTGCAGTGCAGTACGAGAAAATATGGTATATAAATCTTTCAGTCATATTCCGTAGAGAACTTATCAAGGTATATATATTAAAATA
The DNA here is from genome assembly GCF_013339745.2 of Dermacentor silvarum. Lineage (NCBI taxonomy): Eukaryota > Metazoa > Arthropoda > Arachnida > Ixodida > Ixodidae > Dermacentor > Dermacentor silvarum. The sequence continues at coordinate 226,386,512 of NC_051155.1, forward strand.
GGATGTAACGAAGCGGCCCACACATTTAAATTTCTCAGTAATATCATATATAGCTTTCAAAAAATAAGCACAGTAAGCCAAATATATATGTTTAGTGTTCTGCGCTTTAATATCGAAATAGCGTATACATGATCAGTTCACAAAATTTTCTCTGATGAAGCCTGCAATTTCATGGTAACAGCCACTCATATCAGCGAAGCGCTTAGAGCACAATCCAAATTTAAGCGGCATATACATGCTCCGTTAAATAGTGGTATGTTGCAGCCGTAACTGCCTTGTGCGTATAGAATCCGGCCTATGCGCAAGTTACACGTTTAAGTCAGGATTCTTAATTCATTTTAGAACTGCGTGAATAACTTTGAAATGAGCTGATACAGAGGTCTGACTTCAGCAATAATAACTGCAGCATTCGGTGATAATAATACCGATATAAAAAATTATCCTACGAAACCATGCGAAAAAGCGCACAAACCTACAAATGTAACTGTATCATGACTGTTCCAAGAGCCAACGAGTAGCCGGCGCCGTATTTAAGCGCTAACATATTTTTCTGTCATGTCAAATAAAAAATTGGGCACAACGTGAATTTGAGCCTTCCATGGAAAGGAAGCGTATGTTTTAAAGTGTGTGCGAATCAATATATCTATAAGTATTTTATGCGTACACTTATGTACAAATTATGAGAGAGAGAGAGAGAGAGAAATTAAGGAAAGACAAGGACCTTAGCTAATGTGAGGACAATGCTATGTATACGTGTAGTATATACCCTGTACTCGGACGTTACACTAATAGTAAAGCTTTTATAGCTGTATATAAGGCCACCTTAAGTTCGTTGAATCGGAGAGGCTCCTTAAAAACTTCCTTAACCGAGGGCTCCTTTCCCCCCTACACTTTTATGCTTCACCTCACATGCAACAAGACACGTGAGACCAGCTGCGGAACGTTCTTGGATCGTGGCAATGTGCGGAATCTCAACTGCATCCCGCTAAAGTGCTTATAGCATTCCTGCAGGATACAGGCTTCAATGAGACTCTCTAGATAGCGTTTGTGTTAGTGTATGTGTTAGCGTGAGTGTGTGCTTCGTGCTTGTTTTATTGCGATAGCAATTATATGGACACTCAAAAGCAGATTTCTGCTGTCGGCGTCGCCGTCGCCGTCGCCGTGAGGTTCCGTATGACGTCATTTGGAGATGAAATCGTCGCCGAACGCTGTATGTGCGAGTGAAAGGGCGCGAGGGGCGCGTCTTTCACGGGGAGTGAACGCGCGGCGGAGAACAAACGCGCGTTCTGCGCCGTGCTCGCTTAAGGGCTGCAGAAGTAGGCGTCTCTTTTCTCCTTTACAATCACCATATATGTAGAGCAAACGCACCTTCTTCAGACGCGCGAGAGGCCGTGGGGGAGGGAGAGGGAAGGGAGGCGACGTTTAGCTGCGGCACCAAGTGCCTATTTATATCAGAGGCTCCAGCAACAGTCACCAACGCCGCACGCATTTTGAGCTAACGCGGGCAAAACGCCGATGGCGTCGACAACAGTTCTGCGTGTTGTTGCTACCAAAGCCGCTCACCTTACTTCGTATGACATTGCTGTGTTGCTATCGCATTCATTGCTTCGCCCTTAGGGCGAAACTGTGACATTTTTATCTCACTCTCTCTCTTTTATTCCACACCATCTCATCTAGAATAGCATACAAGGCCTGTCGGTAGGCTAATCTCTACAGATATCATTAGTCTCTCTCTCTCTTCTAATCATGAACGAGCTCTCGCCCACACTAAATCGCGATCACCATGACTCGGCTGCACTTGACCAATACAGGGGTTGGCGGTATCAAAACAGACACGGCGAAGAGGCACGGGACGTCAACTGACGTCACTACTTTCCGAAGACATTCTCGCCGCTTGTATAAATAGAATACATTGACTAATACATGCTGCAGGCCCAATTGGTTCACGATTCAAGCTTAGGAATGGCGTAAATTGATACGTGGAGGAGGAGGACATACATTGCGCGAAATTGCTCTTCCGAAGTAAATAAATATCTGTTAGGCATATAATATATGTTAGCGGCTGCGAATCGCTCGAGAAATCTATTTAGGCGCTTGTTTTATCGTGGAGTTCGTGGTAGTGATTTGTAAGGGCCAAGAGTGTGAGCTTCCCCGTCCAACAAATACGCACAACGACCTCTGCTAACAACCTTGACTTTCCTCCGCTTCTATGTGGCGCTGTTGCGATTCTCTGTTTCCGAAGAGTGTATAAGCGCATACGGGTGCGCGTTTACGGGTCTGTGCAGAGATGTGTTGCGGATGCGAATACGAGCCGGTGCGGAACATGTGAGGTGCACGGATCACAGCTTCGCCTTTGAAGGCGAGAGAAAGAAAAAAAAATAATGTCGATATTTCAGGGTTTTTTGTGTTGTTTCGAAAACTCACGTTAGCAATTTCCATAAGCGTTTTAGCGTTTTACGAGTGCCGCGTGACAAAAATAAGCTCGCTCGACTCCTCTGTATACACGCCTGTCTATGTGCCACGCGGTATACAGCGCTGAATGCTACACTGTTCGTGTTATTCCACGTATACGCTCCGCTCATCCCAACACTCCATTGTATAAGGGCACACGCATAAGCCTGCATCGGCGAGGGGACGAGAAACCGCGAGTCTTCAGGGAGACCCAGCTCACAGCCGACGGTCGCACTCCCACGCCGAACAATGGCACGACCGCCATTCATTTCCTGCCGATAAAGATATGCAGTGCGCGCGTTGTGTGCGCACCGCAATGCATGGAGCGTTGCCGTGCCGATGTATTTAGGCAGCACCCATGCACCGGCCGTATTCCGGAGGAGAGCGTTCTGTGTGCAAGAAAGACACAATCGAAGAATGAAAATAGGGGGTCTGCCCTCTCTTCTGTCGGTGTGTGCGTGCGAGTGACGAATTCTCAACCAAATGACCCAGTGGCACATTTTGATGTAGCTTTTCGATATTTTCGTTATGTTTGCTTCTCTTATTTACAATCTATTTTTTGATCCTTGAGATTCAACCCGAGAGTTGTGGTTAAAAAAAAAAAAAACGAAACATGTTCGCACTTTGTTTGCCCCCTTTTTTTATGTTTATGAATAAGTGTCGCAAGAACTTCATGCTGCATAGAATCGGATGTCGTGTTGCAAGTCGTCTGCGGTTAGATCACCTTCTATACATCTTGCGGCTTCTTACTTTCTTTTGTACTCTTCCTTTCTTTTTTTTCCCCACAAAGCACAACTTTTGATCGCAGTCGCCACATAATAGAAATAAACGTACGATGCGTTGTACATGAGGCAATTTCGCAGACAGAAAACATACGCGGAAACACTTCCTTCCAGCTTACCTTCAAGTTCACGCAGGTTCCCACAACGTTATTGGGGATTAAAAAGAAATAAAAACAGTGTTTCTGCCAACACAACTGAACTGACGACCCACTTCACGAAAACACTTCTAATATACGTTTTTTTTTTCCTTCCAGCGCCTCCTGGTGGAAGCGATGCTCGTATATACGTTTAGCAATTTATTTTACGCAACATGCACTTTTGTAAAGAAAATAGCTCGAGCTACCTACTAAGGGACGATAGTATACTGATGTTATAAAGATAACTAGGCTCCCTGTAACATAGTGATCGTCGATTCAGAAGTATATTATACCGTCAAATAAGTAATATGCTGAACAATTGATCACAATTATTCAAATTCGTTAAAGCGAGTCCTGTAACAGTTCCTGCCCAATCTGTGTTGAAAGTGTACCTGCAAGACGGGCATTTTGCTCGATCTGATCTTTGTCCGCTATATATGGAGATTTGGCGGCCTAAAAGTTCAGCTTTGCAAAAAAAAAAAGTCACTGCTACGCACTGTTACGCGACACGCGAAAGGGTGCTGCTTATGCCCTTTTACTAAATTATGTACTTTTACAGCAGAGGAGTGCTGGCACAGGCATGATTCAGTGGTTCCGAGGCGCTGATGTGAAGTAGAGAGACAGAAGATGGAAAAGGCACGGAGGTTCATCAGACGCACGTCCGGTTTGGTGCCCTGCACTGGGGAAGGAATATAGGGACAAGATCTGAAAGAAAATGATCTACTAAAGTCCGGTTCTGAACCGCTCCCCAGCTCCTCTGCAGATGCTGTGGTGAGGCAAAGCAATGTGTTCACGTTGGTGTCTATATGTGAAGATCTTCCACGCAAACCCACACCGGAGTATTGATCATGAATCGGGTGCTCACAAGAAATGAGAAAAGACGAATTTATTCCACAGTTTGATTATTGCTGGGAAAATTATTTCAGTACAGATATAAATAGAAAAATAAAAGAAAGAAAAACTAGAAAGAGAAAGAGAGAGAGAGAGAGAAAGCAAGGAGAGGAAAGGCAGAGAGCTCAACCAGAAGAGCGTCCGGTTTGCTACCCTACACCAGGGGTAATGGGAAAGGGGGGAATAGAAAGAGGAAAATAGGGGGAGAGCGAGTATTGAGTACACGTGGGACGATGTACAGGGACACTATAAGCGGACTCTTAAACCGGTGCACTTCTAATACTGTACTAACGTACGCATTGCTTAAATTTTTTCTTTTTTTTTTGCCAGTGACGGGTGTAGCCACGGTCCGACTATCTTCGACTCCGAGAACGGTCTCGAGTCCAGTCCGTTTAAAGTTGTCCTGAGAGAGTGACATGGTACGTCGTAGCGAGGACAGGTACACAATAGGTGCTCGATGGTTTCCTCGCACATGCAGGAGTCGGCACATCGGACTCTCATCCATTCCCATACGATATAAGTATAAGCGTTCGTGAACGCCACTCCCAGCCACAAGCGGCACTGCAAGGTTGTTTCGCGGCGGGAAAAGCTGGCAGTTGTAGCCGTAGCAAGGGATCCATCTTATACAATCGGTAATTGAAGGCACTTGAGAGAGAGAGAGATTCAACTTTAATGGTGCCAGCAATTCACGAGGGCGGACGCAGCCTCCCTCCGCCTAGCAGACGGCACTTGAACTATACAGAAAGCTTGTGATTTCTTGCGAGGCATTTCAGCAAAGTTATCAGCTGGTTTCAAATGACGAAGCCGGTCTTCTGGAGCGGACATTTCAGTGGCTGATATAACCAAGAATAGAACATCCGAATCCGAACTACAGGAACAAATAAATTACGACCAATTATGCTAAGCAGTGTTGTAATAATGTGCCAATCGTTTGCGTAATTTTCCTCTCATCCTCTTTCACCTCATATATCGCACACCCCTTCACGCCCTCCTCATATACGATTCTCTGTTGCCGGTCTCGTGCTCACACGGAATTCCTGTCGACTCATTTCACCGCTTTTGAATCATCATTCCCTTAGAACTTTCTACAATCATATAACGTCTATATAAGCATCCCGTAATAATTCTAATCACGCGCTTTGACTCCTTGCGTTTTCGGACTTCAGTTCTGCAATCAAGCACTGCAAGCTGCCTGCATGGTCACGACATACAGAGAGACAGACAACATGGCACATGTGCTGACTATCAACTGTTTTTGTTGTTTTTGTAGTATATATATATATATATATATATATATATATATATATATATATATTATTCGGAGTCGTACATTATGCAAAAGACAGATGACACAAATGCCCACGCTATCTGAGTAGCTCGGCTGGTTGCCAGGAAACGCAATGAAGACAAAATACTTAAAACACGCCGTTCCATCGCAATAAACCTGAATGACGCGAAGCTTGTTTGAATTATAGTGAAATGTAGCAGCAGTAGCGGTTGACACGGAGTACAGCCTCGTCAACTGTAGCTGTTATAGTTCTCTGTCTCATGAGAACTAAGGCGATGTATGATTATGTCGGGGGATGAATGGTTATGAGAAGTGTATGGCACAGAGAAGTACAACACACACCTAAGTACATTGAAGGATCCTTTACCACTTGTGTCACGGTGTTTCCACTCTCGCCCAATACTCCAGAGTGGAAGTTGGTCCAAGTTGCGGCCTATTCGGCGAGAAACGCCACTCATATACGTACAGCGCTCAGCGATTCAAACGCGATAATCGCAGCAGTTTTTGCGCAACTAGTTTCCGTTTAGGACACCCAGCTTGTTTATGCACTGTGGCATACGAGGAATGCGAAGGCATTTGTGACCCATTGTGAATGCTTCTGGCTCCTCATTGATTACCGAGTGATCAGCGGTGGCGTAAAAAGCGGCGGCCGCCACGAGCGTCAACTATCGCATTTGAATCGCTGAGTGCTGTACATACACTTTGCACCAAACACGGAGGGTATATATAGGCAAAGAAAGCATCGCTATAAGAATAATTAGAGGGCGACGTGACACACAGCACAGAAATGACGATTTAACCACTGTAAAACTAGAAAAGGACCAACAACACAACGCTATATCCACCATGTTGAACTGAAACCCACTATACAAGTGCAGCTTATAACTCTCGTACCACGCATCTCTATCTGCAGGTGCTATACCGTCTCGCGTACACATGGCAACCTCGTATACAGAAAGCACACGCCGGTACAACGCCGTTCGTATACTCGAACTTTGGCATGCATGAACCGCTGCAACTGCCACCGCTTCCTGGTGGTGCGTATACACGGTGCAGGTGCGGATAAGGCAAGCGTTTCACGTAGCCGATAATTGTTATTCTCGCTCGCGGCGTCGGCAGGCGCCGCGTATTTCAAGCGAGCCGCCCCGGCCGCGCCAACTGCGTCGCTCTTCATTCGCGGCTTCACAGGTGCGCCACTCGTCGTCAGCTAGCTCTTATCGCGGGGCGTCCAGCTTTCTCTGCTCTTTTCGTCTCCAGCTGGAATACACGGCGCGCTCCGCGTGTCACGCATGCTAAGCGGGGCCCATGCAGCTCTCGGGACCAACACGGGCTCCCGTGTTGCCGCGCGTAACCTGATTTCGATGGAGGCTTAATATTGTGCGGGAGGATTAGGTTTAATCTGGCCAAGTCATTTTCTTTCACCGGTATACGCAGTAATAGACTGCAGAAATACAAGATAGCCTCGCGCCTCTTTTGTATACGGTTGCCTTCTGTTCCAAAATATGCGAACTTACTCGCCTTCGCTGTTCAAATTACGCTTCGATGTTGTACCAGCGATGACCTTATGTCGCCTGTTGCGCATGCAAGCATGCGATGCCTTTACAGGGATGGATTGGGTTTAATAATGAAAGAACTGCTGACGAAAGTTAAAACAATGAAAACAGTTCTTAGGACTAGAAATCAGACTTGGAGGTACGCTGAATTGAGCTAGTTGGCGCGGGTTTACTTCCGTAATACAACGCGAACAAACAACGACACAGAGAATACAGACGAAAAAAAAAAAAATGACAATACGAGCGATGTCACATGTATCCGGTGCCACTTGCTGCCGTAAGCGGTGCATAGTGTTCCCGATATACACTTGTCCTGAGCTGGTGTAACTGCAATTCTCCAGCAGTGACTTGCGGACTTACCAAATAGGTGTTGATACTTCATTGCGACAACAGCGATAAACAAAGTGCGCATGAAAACCGTTTCTTTGTGTGTGGCGTCCTTCTTAGAAGAAAATTGCTATCCCTCTCTCTTCCTCTAGCTCTTTGTGGTGTGTGTACGCGTTTACGTGATTGATAATTGTAGTATAGTAGTATAGTAGTAGTAGTAGTAGTAGTAGTAGTAGTAGTAGTAGTAGTAGTAGTGGCAATAATAATAATAATAATAATAATAATAATAATAATAATAATAATAATAATAATAATAATAATAATAATAAGGGATTGTTCGCCTTGATTGAACATTTCTTTGTTTTTTCTTTCCTTATAGAGGGAAGAGGCACTTCAGATGTTTGTCCTCACTAAGTTTATCCTCTTGTGGTCCACGTCGCTCTCTTTTTCTCGACACCTACTTGGTGCATAGCCATGATGACTGCCATGATAACTACCTTCCGCTGCCTTCCGCACTGTGACATAATTCTTGACTGCCGCTATCGTCTTCATTTACCACCTCTATAGAGGCCCCACTCCCTCCTGTTTGGTCGTTGTCATCATCAACATCATTCTATGGAGTTCAGCGTGCTAATGGGAAACCCTTGCTTACCGCCGCTGGCGTCCGTGGTAGTGTGGCTGAATGTTTTCACGACGACAAATCGCGGCATCCGAAAGCGCCCAGGCAATAGCACGACCTTGTAGAAACACAGGAGCCTGATACTCAACTGGCCGAAACGTCTCAAATATTATAATTAGATGAAAAGTGTCAATGAGAAAATTGTAGAGCAACATGAAAAAAAAAAAAATCAGTCGGCCCTTCCACTCCGTGAAGATGGTTAACCAGCGAAGCTGATACGTGCGGCCCCGGTGTTTATCACTGGGTTAATCCCGAGTGTTCATCAAAGTATTTCTGAATTATGAGGTTACACACACGTTCGGCTGCGACGGAGAGAACTACGTCACTGATGGTATGCCCGTAGTCCACCGTTGTCGCTTGCATTCGATGTTTCGAGTTTGCTCGGCGGCGTGGTTAGCAGCATTCGCCCGCCATTGCCGCTTGCGATTCTTCGAAATTAAATTGCTTCAAAATTAAATCTGTCCGTTACGTAAGACAATGAATGGCTCATACCCCCGTAAACGCGGCCTCCCCATTACGACGACGGAAGAGAAGTGAAATTCTACGCTAGAATGATGAGCGGCAACGCAGCCAGCTGCGAAAGAAGACGACGACGACGAACGCGGGAGCAGTGGCACGAGCGCGTGCCGAGCACGAGCACAAGCGCAACCGGAGGGGCGCCAAAGAGCCAGCTGCGGAAGAAGACGACGACGCTCGAGCCAATGCTGACAGTGATAGTCTTCTGCACACAGGCGATTTCGCCTAGCCAAATGTGCTCCAGTGCCCAGTAGAGGCCTAAGTTCCTTTAGAAATTCTGGCAGTAGCTTGGGGAGATAGCAAATAAATAATAACAAAAAAAATTCTGCTATAAGGAGGCGTGGAAGGGAGGGAGTATATTGTGCACGCGCTTACAATCCGATTGGTAACTCATATTGGTGTACCTCGAGATACGCATATACCGAGTACTATATGCACAATGCCAATCGCACTGTAGTTACGCAGACTCCAGCGAAATGCAGGATCGATTGCTAAATGAAGAGTAATTAACGACGTTTATACAATACTATGACATTGCACATTGCTATGCAATACTATGGGGCAGCGGTGCAAGGAACCTGCTAGATTCCTGTATTGCCCTGCACGTTTCAAAACTACGATCAGCAGATGCTACAGTATAGTGTGATGCATAGTCTCGTACCTTGCTCACAGGTCAGTTGGCAACTAGGTTTTCATTTTCTTGTTTTTTTTTCTTTGTTTTTCTTTGTTTTTTACTAAGGGAATACCGCACATCTGCCTTCAATTTGTGTACGCACTAGAATCCATGAAAAACTTCGAATTGTCTACAAAGTTCTGCATTCTAAGCACGCGCACGTACTGTACTTTAATTAATCGCAGCAATCTGTATAAGCCGCGTCACACGGTAAGCGCCACGATATTACTCTCTCGCCCTCTCACCCCGGAATCAGCTCCATCGTTGTACACCACACCGCGAGGGCTTTTTAGAGCGTGCTTTACGGATAGCCAGCGAAGCAAGAGATCTCCATCTTGCTGCCTAAGTAGTCACCGCAGTATATAGATGCGGCCTCGGCGCTTCTGTAATCGGCTTCGATGCATGGGTGAGCCGCACGAGCACACAACGCGATCGCGTTCGTGCGCTACGCGGTGCCGATCGGTATCTCCCCGCCTCCCGAAAAACACGTGCATGTTTCACACACGCTCGGATGCAGGCGACACGGAGCGCATGAGGACGCGGCGTGTTTTGGGACACGGGTGCAGTTTTGTGGGCAGAGACAGAATGAGTCGATCCTCCCTTGCACCACGACGAGCGCTCGCGCGGCACGGAGTGCAAAAGCGGACGCACACGCGAACTCTCGCTGGATGCATGTACGGCCGATTGACAGACCCCCCCACCCCACCCACCCCCGTTTCCGCTTGTCTCCGTTTTCTCTCCCCATATTTCACGGCCGATCTGAGAAGCAGCGTCTCCCGCTGCGAAGACAAGGAGATCGCGGGCGCTTCTCGCGAGAGCAGCGATTCTTTTTGCGTTCTGCTTCTTCTTTTCCTCTGTGACTTGCGGACGACAGGAGAAGACGAGCGCAGGAGCCAGTTCCAGAAGAAAGAGAGAGAGAAAGCAGGCGTTGTACCCTCGACCTTGGTCGGAATACAAGCGAGGAGGCTGGCTCTGCGAAGTGTTTGTGTACCGAGTTAACGTTCGCGCAGAAAAATCGCGATCGCGCATGCGCGAGCTTGCACTGCTCGGCGGATCCAGCAACTGTTTGGCAGCTTTATCTCTGAGTCCACGTCACAATTTTTGTACCATAGCGGTTTGTTGAGTCTGAATTACACGCTGCACATTCGCTCCTATAACGTTCTTGCAGTTGCTGCTATAAACTGACTCCCATTAGCGCATCTGTGTGCTGTGCGCGTGTGTGCATTCTCTCGCTCTCTCTTATTTTATCCTTTATCAGTCACGTTTGAAGAGGTTGGACAAGCTTGAAAAAATTAAACTATGGGGTTTTTACCTGCCAAAACCACGATCTGATTATGAGGCACGCCGTAGTGGGGGACTCCGGAAATCTGGACCACCTGCGGTTCTTTAACGTGCACCTAAATCTAAGTACACGGGTGTTTTCGTATTTCGCCCCCATCGAAATGCGGCCGCGCCGTGGCCGGGATTCGAGCCCGCGACCTCGTGCTCAGCAGCTCAACACCATAGCCACTGAGAAACCACGGCGGGTATTGGACAAGCTTGTAGCTACAGCTAACCTATATTCAGCTTTCGTTCAGCAGTCTCTCTCTCGCCGCCGTTTTATTTGTTGTGCACTAACTTTCAAATACTGTTGTTTCCTATAGCCAGCCTAACAGCGCGACACATTTTCTCGTTCGTATCTGCTCCACATTTACAATGTACAGCGGCGAGTGGTGGTTCCAGAGGTAAGTGAGCAGTTGGCGCAGCGGGGGCCAGTAGGCCTAGACTCTGTATTAGCTCGTTTACTGAATGCGATACTAGCAAAGCCTCTCTTCAGGTAACGCTGTTGCTACTAAGAAAACACTGAAACGACAAACACAAGACAAATATTACTTTCACTGCGACTTTTGCTCGTAATCGCGCTGCATAACGTTGTGAGATCGTATATACAGCTAACTTGATAATTTCCAGTGTTTTATTGGCACATCAATCAGCTTTCTGATGCCGGGCAATCATTTACACAACGATATATCTCAATAGGTAATGCGCATCGTCTAATATAAACCAGGAGGAAATTGTCACTTTCAGCAAATTTGCGTAAACGGTCTGTGCATCGCACCTTTGTGACACGACTTGCGTGTGACCTCCAATGTTCCCTCCGCAGGACACCATGATCATGTCCTCCGCGAGACAGAGACATAAGCGGCATAGTTTAATTGGCTCGCAGAATCGCTGGTGACGCGTTCTACGAAGGACGAAAAAAGATTTTAACATAACCAGAACAAGATGGTTAGATTAACGCCATCCTGGGTAGTATATGTAGTATACTAGATTCGTCGTCATGAGAAACACAGGTAACGCGCTTCACGTGCTTGCTTGCGTCATTGTGCATCAAAATCCCGATTCAAGAAAAACAAGAGGTGGAAGTGTCCAACGCTTCAAAGACCTCTTGAATATTATTATTACTTACTGGGGATGCGTATGCGTTATTAAAAATAATAAGAAGACGATGTCGCACCTTGCACGCGCATCATCATCATTGAGACGGGTCCCGGAGACACGACGGCGCAATTAAAGATTGATCTTGTCAATTCGAAAGCTTTCACCCTTGTCAGAGACGCGGAGGAATGACTACACATCAAAGAAGTGGCTTGTGATAAACAAAGAAAAAATGTTCAAAGGCAATTCGACCTCCAGTTGAAGTCGATCAAAGACAATGTCTTCCTGAGCGATTGGGGGTGAGTGAGAATGCGGCCGGAGTTCAATGAACACGGCACTCTACCGTTTCACCACTAGCGTGACGGCAGTATATATGACGCGCTTAGGGCTGCCTCAATTCTTTTACTGCATTATCTTCGGAATCGGTCCACATTATTTAGACTGCAGAAACTTCGGATCGGCCCACATTTTTACGTGTGATGACGTGTTAATTCATTTTAAATAATATCTGGAGTTTCACATGCCAAAACTACGGTCTGATTATGAGAAAGGTAGATGTTCGACCTTGTTGAGATAGCATAGCAGCAAATGTGAAGCGCTCAACACGAGCGCTCGTGTTGAGCGTCCGTGATGTAATGGTTACAGAATCGGACTTCTGTGGTAGATGGCCTCTGTTCGAATCCAGCCCTCGGGCAATTTCATTCTGTATGTACAGTCAAATCATAAGGAGCCAACAAACAATGACACGAAGGACACCATGTATACGGGAAATTATTTGTAGTTCTTAATTGTACAAAGGAGAGATAAATAACTGCAGGTGGGATACGAACCTACGTATCCGTATCACGCGTGTGATGCTCTTATTAACTGAGCTACCTCGGCGCTGTTCTTCTATCCACTTTCTGGAGTATTTATGTATGTCTACTATTACTAACCCTGGCAGTGTTAGCCATCTTCTTTCTTCTTTCTGGAGTTTTACGTGCCAAAACCAGTTCTGATTATGAGTCACACTCTAGTGGAGGGCTCCGGATTAATTTTGACCACCTGGGGTTCTTTAAAGTGCACTACAACACAAGCACACGGGCGTTTTTGCATTTCGCCTCCATCGAAATGCAGCCGGGATTCGATCCCGCGACCTCGTGCTCAGCAGCGCGACGCCTTAGCTAACTGAGCCACCGCGGCGGGTGTGAGTGTTAGCCAGCGGCACCAGTTATATATATATATATATATATCCGATACGGAAAGGTGGTGGCAACTCGCTAAGAAAGAAATAGTCTTTAAAAAGAGGCTATTTTGCTTAATAGTTGCTGGAACGTTACTACGCACTATAGATTACGTTTTGAATGACGATGTGAGGCGAATATACGATTGCGCATGGATGCGCAAGCTGAGAGAATATAGGACCTATCAGTAATACGATGGGCACGTCGGAAAAGCTGCGCGGTCATCAAAGCATTCGTTCTGTAGCGCTTATATTATTTTCTTCCTTTTCTTCTTTTCCTGCCTCGGCGCCTTCTTCAGTCACGGAGCGCCGACCGAAAGCGCATAAAGAATACAAAGATGACACGATCGAGCGTCTGGGGACCAAATGAAAAAAAAAAGAAAAGAGTGAGAAAAAGAAGAGATGAGGAGGGGGAGGGCAGGCGGGCGACGCCAACCGGAACTCGGTGTATCGACGCGCAGTGCTGCCGCCTTTCTTCGCCTCTCCTCGAGTTCGTATATACTCTCCCGTCTCGAAGCGGACATTCCGAACGGTACGCCACGCCGAAGGCGTGCAGCCACCAGGTGAGCTAGGGCTCGCATCGTATATACCGCATGTTCTCCAATGTAACCATCCCGGATTCATTGGAGCTAGCTAGATCGAGTTTAATGTGTGCGTGTTTAATGTGCCCTGTTTATCTGTTCATCTATCCGGATCAAAGCAGAGATCACGTTCAGTGTCGTGGACGGAAAAAGGCTGTAATAAAGAAAACTAGTACTCGAAAATTAAGCACCGGCTTTTTTTTTTTTTTTTCAGCGTTGACTGTCGGCGTGCGAGCCGAAACGTGGTGGGCCCGATGACTTTTGAAACGCGCTGCATACAAAAATGCTCATTGGAAAGGAATGGATGTTTTACAGTGGGATACAAAGCGCGGCCAGTGACGTAGCTCAAACAGCATCTCGAATGACACCGGGTGAAGCATTTAGCATTTAGCTTGTATGGGTTAACTGTATTATCTGTCGTGCATCTAAATCATTTCACCTTCCCACTGCTTTGATCAACAACTGAAGACCAAAAGAAAAAAAAAAAGTGAAGAGGAGCTTGTAATCGAGTAAACACGGTTCTTGCCTATATACGGGCGCCCCTTCTCAGGCGTGAGAAGAAGCTGTCGAGAAGATCTTTTCTCTTTGTGTTTCTTTTTCTCTGGCCGATGATGCACTCTTCCAAGGAAAAGCAGTAGGGTCATTCGTCAGCGAATGTCGAAACGTGAGCGCAGCGATACGTTTCTCGTTCGCGGGCAAGATCCGTCGCTCGGCTTGCAATGCTCCAGAAATTACGAGTTCGAAACGTTTACTGTTACTTCTTGTAAGAATTTCTGTTTTCTTCTGCGAGCGATCCACCATTCTTTTTTGTTCATTCTTTTCTTATTTTTGTTTTGATGGAAAAAAAGAGAGCAAGTTGGCGGTGATAAACTTCTTTGTATCGCGTTTGCTGAATTCAAACTTACTTTTTTTTTTACTTTTCATGTATGCTTAAGACCCCACGCAGAGCAAAAGCTCATGGCGCATGCTTGTTCGAGTAGGAGCGCTTCGGCGTCGCAGGCGATGGGCTTCGCGATAAGGCATCTAGAGAGGAATTGCGGCCATTACTCACCGGTGGCTCGCGCGTCCTCTCCCGTCCCGCTCTCTACATCCTTTCGGCGTATAAGCTACCTGATGCGGATTAGCATATTTAATTCCAAGTGCGGCACATTCGCGCCGAGACAAACATCAGCAACGCGGTTTTACCGACGAACACGAACGCGTTTGTAGAGAACATAAAGAAGTGTTTAGTGTTCGAAAAGTGGTTTGCAAATGGAGATAGGGGGGAAATAATAGCAGAATAAAAACAAGAAAGGATCGGTGAAGTTTGGCATCTCGCTTCGGCGCCCACACTGCGATAGGCACTTAATGGAGCACTCCATGCAGATTAATTTTGTCTGGCTCTTCCTTTTTATCTTTCTATATTTCTCTTGAAATGAGAGGGATAAAAAGAAGGGCGAAAGTATTAACCAGGAACGTACCTGGTTGGATAGGATAATAAAGGCATGCAACAAAAAGGATAAGGAAAGACTGTGCATGCATACAGTTCCCACAACAACTCGAATATTCGCGTGACGGCAGGCGGTAGCGTGAGTCGTTATCGAAACGAGAGGTCCTTGGGACTTTCGTCCGGTTCCCAAAAGCTTTTGGTACACGTAATAACATGTTTCGTAAAAAAATGTGCAGTAATGGCGAACGTGAATTATTACCGGCAAATATATTCGCAGACCCACTGTGCGACAGCGAGTGACAGCGATAGCTAGCTTTCGTACGTCGGGGGATCCGCTTCCATGCGAACCACACATCGGAGTTCTGGCTCCTGCACCGACGAGAAAAGATGGAGGCCTTGGACCAAATCAGTTATCTAGGCCAAGTCCGGCGCTATATCTATATGCGCGCATATTAGGAGCTTCTCGCTTGCGTTTGGTCTTGATGCGTCGCTGTATACTTCGCCTTCAGCTTCCTCGAAGATATATCTCGCACGTGACACAATGGCGAAATATCGGTACGTAAACAGTTGAGCAATACAAAGTAGTCATGTTGTACAGCTTGTAAAGCTGTGTAAATCATGCCGCTCACTTGATTGCTTGACGACACGGCCCGAAGATGGAGTTTTATTCTTAGCTGACTGCGCATACGTTGTGTCTACAAACAATTATCGTGCAGTAATCGGTCACAGATTAGAACTAGCTTACAAACGGTTCACACCACACCCTACAGCGGAGTATGTGCGCCCTCTACTCTGTGGCTCATCGTAAGTAAGCATCGGGCAATGAATAACATGCTGTCCCACGCATGCTGCTTACGAGTGCCAGTGAAACGCGCCTTCCAACAATTCGGTACAGTGCGGCGAACGTTACTATAGGACGGGAGCATGATGCGCTAAACCCCACTGCTTCTACGTTCCGGTCGATCATAGACGTTGTGGAGTTCTCGTACACCTCTACACAGATCAGTGGGCGGAGTTTCGGTTATTACCGTTTCGGCTCTCCCTCGTGAGTCGGAAGGAAGGGGGAAGGCACGCGGCTTCTCGGGGCCCGCGCGTCTTCCCACGCCCGGGGCCTCGGTCACCGAAACGAACCGCTTGCGCGACGTGTGTTTCTGAGAAATGACCCTCGTTGCCGGGAACGCTGTACCGATGGATACACTCACGCTTAAACGGAACCGCCAAAGACAGCGCCGATAAGCAGCGACAAACACAACAGCGGGAGCCGCAACAACAACAGCTTGAGCATCGCGCGCGCCGCGTTTTGCGGCGGTCTCAAAAAAGCGACGATCCCGACCCGAGAAACGAGGCCGGGGCGATCACAAACACGACCCGCGCCGGGTGAGACCTGCTAGACGGACAAGATAAAATGTAGAGGAGAAGGGGAAAGGAGGGGACGGAGAGACAAAAAAGAAAAAGAGGCGGCAGCTACGAGCAACGAGCGTGGAAACGAAAGCAAACCTCCGGTACTGCGGTGGCAGAGGCGCGCGGTATCTCTCACGAGAAGTTATAAAATAGAAAACAGAAGAAGAAGCCCAACGATGAGGGGGGACGGGGAGTTTCTTGTCAGTCGGCGGCGGCTGTGCCTCCCTAGTACGTTAGCGGGGCGAATAGACGAGGCGCGAGTCATTCGTTCCCAGCTTCCACGTCCCTCCCCCTCCCGTGCTTTGCCTCCGCACTCACACCCGCCCCTCCTCCTCCGCCGCCTCTTCAAACGACCGCGACCCGTAGCTACCACCGCGAGTCTTTCTTTCCGGCAATGCTTCGCAGGTGTGCGGTGGTGTGGTCCCCAACCACCACCACCGATGCCCGCAATGCCACGACGGCCGCTGCTATACGGCAAGCGTGCCGCCGTCTCTCTGGGTTAGCCTGTGCGCCATCCATTTTCTTTGCTTCGTTTTTCTATATTTCCTTGCGCGCCCGCACGCACACACACAACGCGCGCGGACGCGCATGCGATGCTGGTTATATTTTATCGCCAGTCGGCGCGGTTGACCCGCGACCTCCGGCATCTTCCGTCTTGAACTGCTTCCCCGCTCCTCTGCATAGACCCTCCGACACCCCGCTTCTCTCCTTCCCCCGTTTATGTAGTTCGTGTGACAGCGTCGGGAAGAGAGGTCTGTCTATCTTCCTATACCTTCGTTTTATTTTTCCTCTCTCGAAACTGAAGTCCCGCCCGCGGCGGCGGCAATAGCTGTGGGGGCAAGCACAGAGAAGTTTCGGGTCCCGGTGCAGAATGACGTGTGCGAGCGCGTTCGCGCGCGCTGCCCGCTGCGCGAGTGCGCGATGTTGTCGCGGCGGTTGCTGCAGCTTCAGCGGCGCTCGGAAACGCACGCACACGCCGTACGCACCGGTATACACCGCGGCCGAGGGAAGGTTGTTGTAGCTGGGTGCTGCCCAAACGCGCGCCGAGCGCGCTTTTGGGGGCCGACATTCTTTTGTGCAACTCGCCAGCCGCGGTCGTCGCCTTTGTTGCGGCGAGTGGTGTATACGACGAGCTACGGGGGAGCTCCATGCTGCGCGCGACTGTCCGGCGGTCGTATTAGCCCCCCCCCCCCCCCCCCCCCCTCTCGCCTCTTCGCGTGCTCTGATTTACACGTCTGGATGCGTAGTCGTCTCTGCTCTGCTGTGCATGCTGCCGCAGGGAAAAAGAGGAATGCGACCTCGCGCTCTCTCCGTCGCTTCGAACCCGTAATTGAACGGGGAGAGACTCAGCGGGAGCGGGCTATATTGCTATCGGTTTAAGGGAGAAAAACGTTCCTCTTCAAAGCCGGTGGAAATGGGAGATGGCCTCGGCGGTTGGAGCTGAAAGCGTTCGGGCATCGTTTCGTCGTCTGTCCCACCGCCCGTCATTCAGTACTCCTCCAGCTTGAAGCAGCCAGGAGTTGGGCGAAAGGCGAGCTCCTGTCACTAGTATATGAGCGTTCGTGATAATGCTAGCCTGTGAAGAGCCCCTTTACAGTCGCTTACTGCATCACAGTCCACACGCGAAGAAGATTTACTTAGGACATCATAACTATGAGTGCAAACCAGTCGCCACGTGTATACACTTCTTGTGTCGAAGCCTTGCAGAAAAAAAAAGGGAAAAGAAAGGAGGACAGGGCGGAGGAAGGGGGGGGGGGGGGGAGGCATATGATTGTTTCATTCTAGAATCAAAGCATATGTATGCAGATGCTATATGCGGTAGAACCGGTTCCATGTTTTCGCAAGAATATGATGGGAGGCGTTCGATGTTGTGTCTTTGGCTTTGATGTTGTCTCGTGTGTTGTGTGGTATAGCAAAAACTATGCAGAAGCTCACTTTCGCTTTTTACAGCGAAGCAATTGCACACGAGAGAGAGAAAAAAAGGAGGGCGCGGAGAATGGCGCGACCTTTTTTTCGACGACGACGTTTGAAAGCAATCGTATGGCTTGCATGAATACGTAGTCTGGAAGCGGGCCTGTGTGGCCTAGTGGTTACGACGTTTGCTGTGGGATCTGGGGTCCGCGGGTTCGAATCCCGCTTCAAATCGAGTTTTACCGTAAATCTGTTCAAGCATTAAATTGCATGGTATGACTTCATCCAGTACGACAGCTGCAAAGGTCCCGTTCTAACCAGTTTTTGTGCCGAGTAGGCCCCTGTGTAGACCTTTTTGGTGCCAGTGGGACCGGTATGAGCCAGTTTAACTGGTTTAACTACCAAACGGGTGCCCTGTTTAGACCCATTTCTGTGTCGGAGATTCCCTGTTTAAACCTGTCTGCGGGCCAAATAGGCCCCTGTTTGGTGCCAGTGCCCGGTATGAACCAGTTTGTTCGCTAAACTGGGCCCCTGTTTAGACCTATTTCTGTGTGGGGGGTCCTGTTTAAACCAAACAGGACCCCGTTCAGACCCGTTTGTGTGTAAACGGGTCCTGTTTACACCTGTATGTTGCCAAACAGGTCCCTGTTAAAACCAGTTTAAAACTGTATAACCCTGTTTGAATTTAAATTGGATTTTTTAGTAGGGCTGTTAGGATCTAGTCGTTCGGCATTCTTCCTGTCCGGCATCCGTGGGCAAAAATGTGGGCCGATCCCGAAGGAAGTACAATACCGAGCCGACCGGCAGTGGCTTATTATTATTATTTGGTATATATAAACACAAGGACATATAAACACAAGGACACAAAGAAAATAGGGAGCGAGCAAGCTGACAACTGCCACCGAGAGGGGAAGCAGGCTTCAAGCACTCAGCAAAGTCAAGCGAACAGCGCATACATACTTTGGAATCAGGCATACAACATACAGAACAGCATACGTTTCAATCAAGAACAAGCCCAAAACAAGCATCTGAACCACATAATTGATGATAAGGTGCTCCTGGTAACAATGCCTAGCACGTAGCACTCCCCGCATACTATTTCCGGTAAAGATTACTGTTGCGCAAACTGCCGCAGCGACGGTAGCTTGCGACGTGGGAAATGACGTCACTAGCCTTCCGTATATAAAAGGACCAGCCTAGCAACTGATTTCATTGTTGTTGCAGCACCGCTATGGGTGGCGGCGTGCTGTCAAAATTATCATTACTACCATTACTCTAAATTACCATTACTACCACTACTTTAAAGCAATAAAGCATTGCATACCCAACTCAGCAGTTGTAGTGGTGGTTTTCAACAGCTTCGCTGGACATCCACTTTCGCAGGGCCGGGATGGCTAGTCTTTTTTTTTTTTTTTTTTTTTTTTTTGATGTGCACGCCAGAAGACCGCTCCCTTACGTTCATATTTCAGACTGTGCCAAACGTTCTTTGCTTTTGTTGTGTCGTTTCTTCTTTTAAAATATTATTGAGAATTAATACCCACGTGTGGTAGCGAACTTCTTAGTAGCTCCGATTCCCTTCACCTTACATCAGTCTTTCATCCAGGCAACTGAACGTCGTGGGAAAGCCAGCACCTTCTTTGTTGTCAATATTTCCAACACCATAACGAAAACCTTCCCCTTCCCCCAGTGCAGGGTAGCAAACCAGAATCTTTTCGGGTTAACCTCCCTGCCTTTCCCGCCACGTTTCTCTCTCTCGAATAATCAACACCGCCACAAAAATCTTGTGCATTACTATATATAGGTACGCACAAGACAGATAGAGAGAGAAAGAGGAAACAAAGAGAGGAAAGGAAGCGATGTCAGTCAGAGGACCGTCCGGTTTGCTAACATCCTATAAAGCGTATACATATAGAAACGGTAGAGACAAAATAGAGGTGAATGGAGACAAACAAGCCGTTGTACTGCGCGAAAAATGAAATCGTTAAACTAAACTTGGCATCAAACTCAAGCTGCCGACTGTTTGC